>NW_020173491.1:515876-545685 GCF_003031525.2 Neophocaena asiaeorientalis asiaeorientalis | reverse complement strand
CCCTCCTAACTTTCCTAATTAACTGTGATTCAGCCTCCAGAATAACTCAGGCAACCTGACCCCAATCTAGTTTGGGATTTTCTGATATGCTGTCACAGAACAGAGCCTGACTTGTAGAAGGCCTTCAATAAATCTCTGTGACAGAAATGAGTGCATAGCACTGTGTTTCTTTCTGTTAGTGTGTGTGGTTCCTGCCGTAATCAAACATTCATTGAGATGATTATATATACTGTACATCTTTCCCTTTAGGCCATGAGGATTTAGTTTTTCATAACTGAATTCCCTACTTTTAGCACAATGTGGCATGTAGTAGGTAATCAACAAATATTTCGTGAATGGATGGATGTATGGATGATGAGAGGTGAGTTGAGTCCCTCATTGAACAGAGAGGTTTAAATATGTTTGGGAGCTCATGTCGCATACATGGCGGCAAAGGTGGGAAAGCACTGTTCTGGGATGAACTCACTGGTGTTCTGGGGAGACTGTCAGCAAGACAAGCTTGCACCTGGAGGCCAAATACCTTGTGGAATTTGCAAAAGCATTTTTCGGTCGATGTGTTGGGGTGGCAGGGAAAGGAAGTGTTTCGCTCTAGTCAGCAGCTCATGTCAAAGGCAGGCAGGGAGAGAGCAGGCAGGCCCGTCTGGGAGGAGAGTTTGTTGGGACCAGACACCCAGAAACCAGACATTGTTCCCAGCAGATACTGACTGATGGGCAGCCTCTAGGTGGTGGACAGAAATGGGCCCTCCAAACCCAGGGTCTGTGGCTCTGCATTGGCGGGGAGGTTGGGATCCTAACTGGTGGGCTGTAGGAAACTAACAGGATGATGAAAGCTCATGAGGGCCTTAGGGAAGGCGAAGGTAAGGGGACTGGTGAGGGAGGCTGATGTCAGAAGCAGGTCTTCCCTGGGTGGCAAGAGCCCTCAGTGGGAGGAATGGAGGCCAGGCTCTCATGTAGCTAATCTTAGACTTCCACCAGCCCACGGATAGAGCCTCATGCTGTGAACTGCAAGGTTCTGGCTCTTCCCATGTGTGAGACCTCAGATTTGTTGTGGCAATGCAGAAGGTCAGAGACCCACAGGCTTACTACACAGGTGGAGAAATAGGCCCAGAGTGGGTAAGATAATATCCAGGGTGCCACAGGAAGGTGACAGGTGATCTGAACCTGGGGCTGATGTCCCAGGGCTCCAGGGCCACCCAATTACTATCTTCGGAAGGTTGCTGTAAACTCTCTGAGCCTTAGTGCACTCATCTATAAAATGGGGATAATAATACCTACCTTAGAGGATTGTTGTATTAAGTGAGATCATTCCTCTATTCAATAAATATTTATTGAGGGCTATGGCAGACACTGCTAGTTATCTTCTCTTCTTGGAAACAGAGCCCCCACTGTTAGCTGGGAACACAGACACCTGGAATAGATTACATTGCCCCCATTTCCCTTGCATGTGTGGTGATGAGACTTGGGAAGATCAGTGGAAGTGGTATATGAAATTTTGAGAAGCCTGACAACAAGGAAGCATGATTTGTATTCCCTCCTCCTTGCTGGCTAGAATTTGGCAGTGATGGCTAGAGCAGCCATCATGGACCATGGCGCTGAAATCAAGGTAGAAGGTGCGTGAGTTCCTGATCATCATGGGGTCCCCATTTCATAATTGTGGGGTAAGAAACGGGACTCCTTACCACTGGCCTTTGTTCACATGAGACGAAGATGAATGTGTGTTTCTTTAAGTCACCATTATTCCTGGTTTTCTGTCACTCACTGCTACACCCAATCCTAGTTGACACAAGAGCCATTGTGCCAGGCCCTGTACTCTACACGGGGGATAAAACAGAGAACAGAACCACATGCAGCCCCTTCCCTCCCGAAGCTTCCAGTCTGGTGGAGGCGAGAGACAATCAGAAAAGCACATACAGAAGTGAAAAGTACAAATGTGTTGTCGTGAGGGTGGACAATACAGGGCCTTGACCTCCTCAACACGGAAGCAGCAATCTGAAGGTTGAGAGGATTTTCCAGGAGGTGGAGAAGTGAAGACGGTTGCAGGGTTTAGGAGACACCTTGTGGCAGGAGGGACAGTGGCACAAAGTGACAATAGAAGAGGGCCAGGGAGGCCATGGGCAGAACTGGGACTGCATGGCAGCCACGGCAAGTGCAGTCTAGCTTCTCAAAGCAATACTGACAACAACACCTGTAAAGCGCCTAGCAGGGTGCCTGCTCGTCGGGACTCAGGAGGGCCCCCAGGCCAGCAGAGTGAGGGGAAGACATCGGGGCAGGAAAAAGACTGACGTGGAGCTGGGGCCGGAGAGGAGCAGGGAGAGGACCAGTAGGCCCTTGATCACTTTAAGGGCTTGGTGTGCATCTCCCGTGTGACCCTTTCCCTTGGTGCCTTGGACAAGCTCTCACTCCTGAAACCTGGGTAAGAACGGCTTTTTATCTTTTTTTTTTTTTTTTGCGGTACGCGGCCTCTCACTGTTGTGGCTTCTCCCATTGAGGAGCACAGGCTCCAGATGCACAGGCTCAGCCACCATGGCTCACGGGCCCAGCCGCTCTGCGGCATGTGGGATCTTCCTGGACCAGGGCACAAACCCGTGTCCCCAGCATCGGCAGGCGGACTCCCAACCGCTGCGCCAACAGGGAAGCCCTTTTTATCCTTTTGAATAGGAACTGACAAAGGACTTCTCTGGGGTTGACGAAGGGCTTCTCCGGGGTCCCCAAAGTGCAGAACAGAGACAGCAGACACAGAAGACAGAGCCAAGGCCAAAACCAAGCATGAGAAAGTGAGGCCTCTGGCAATCTGCCCAAAACTCAGGAAGAATTTCGGACTCCCCAGAGCAGGGTGGGTTTGAGCCTAGCTTATCTGGACCTCGGAGGCCAGACGCCCCTTCCGCTACACAGTCGGTGACACAGCTCTGAGCTGCCTGTCTAGGGCAGCGGTGGGTGGGGGGAGTCAGTGGCCAGGAGAGGGCTTTAGGGAAACTTGAAAAGCCCCGGGGCCAGGACAATGGAATATTTTGTTCCTTCAGCACTCCTGAGTCATCCACCTCTGCTGGCCAGGTCCCAGCCCCCCGTGCACGAGGGCTGCAGCTTTCCCGGGGAAGGTGAAGGAGATGCCCAAGATGCTGCTGTAGTTGCTATAGAGACGCTGGAGCTCAAGGCCTCGTCAGGCCCCTGAGCTAACCTGCACTGGGGTGTGAGAAGAGCCTAGGCCTCCGGGGATAGCTAAGGCACTCTGCACCTCTGAGGACTCATTTGGCAGGAAGGGACCCAGGCCTCCCTGTACCTCACCCGAGACAGCTGATGGCTGAGCTGGCTGGTGTTTGCTTGCCCCATTTGCTTTAGATTTCATTCTTCCCTTCTTTCTTCCCTTCCTTCCCTCCTTCCTTCCTCCCTCCTTCCCTCCCTTCCTCTCTCTCTCTTTTTCTCTCCTTCTCTGCCTGCCTCCCTCCCTCCCTCCCTTTCTTTCTTTAAATTTTAAATTTTTATTATAACGAATACCAAAAAATACCCAAAATAATAAGGAAGAAAATAAAAATATCTGAACTCCCACACTCCCTGAGATAACTACCATTCTGGTGACAATCTTCTTATTCTTTTAAAAAACAGCATTTTTGGACTTCCCTGGTGGCGCAGTGGTTAAGAATCCACCTGCCAATGCAGGGGACACAGGTTCGAGCCCTGGTCTGGGAAGATCCCACATGCCGCAGAGCAACTAAGCCCGTGCACCACAACTACTGAAGCCCGCATGCTCTAGGGCCTATGTGCTGCGACTACTGAGCCCGTGTGCCACAACTACCAAAGCCTGCGTGTCTAGAGCTCACGCTCCGCAACAAGAGAAGCTACCACAGTGAGAGGCCCGAGCACCACAACGAAGAGTAGCCTCCGCTCACCACAACTAGTGAAAGCCCGTGCACAGCAACAAAGACCCAATGCAGCCAAAAATAAATTTAAAAAATAAAAATAAAAATTTAAAAACTGGCATTTTTAAAAGTAAATGATTTAAACATGGATTTAGATATTCAGAAAGTTTACAAGGGTAGTTCAGAGAGTCCCCGTACACTGCCCCTGTCTTAGTCAGTTTGGGCTGCTATAACAAAAATACCGTAGACTGGTGGCTTGGACAATAAACATTTATTTCTCACAGTTCTAGAAGCTGGAAAGTCCAAGATCAAGGTGCTGGCAGATCCAGTGTCTCGGTGAGGGCCCTCTTCCTGGTTGCAGACAATTAGTTGTCTTCCCCTTGTATCCACACCTGGAGGAGAGCAGGGACCATAAACAAGCTGTGTCTTCTTATAAGGCACTAATCCCATTCAGGAAGGCTCAACCCTCATGACCTAATGCTCCCCAAAGGCCCCACCTTCTAATATCATCCCACTTGAGGAGGACACAAATATTCCGTCCATACACACCCACAAGCAATTTCTCCTGTTCCTGTTAGCATCTTAAATACGTACGGCACATTTGTTACAACTAATGAACGGACACATATACCTAAAGCCTACCCTGTACTCAGATTTCCTTAGTCTCTCCTAATGTCCTTTTTCATTCCAGGATCCCATCCAGGATTTACTTGCCATGTTTCCTTGGGCTCCTCTTGGCTATGACAGTTTCTCAGACTTCCCTTGTTTTTAACGACCTTGAGAGTTCTGAGAACTGGTCACGTATATTATACAACGTCCATCAATAGGGATTTGCCTCTAGTTTTTCTCATGATTAAACGGAGGTTATGGGATGGGGGTTGGGCTCCTCTAGAAGAGGCAGCAGCTAGTAGGTGGGGAAAAAGCAAGAACTGGGCCTTCCCTTAAGGGAAGGAGCTTGTCTGGTTCCTACAGACCCTCCTGGTACTGGCTGATTTCCCAGACCTGCAGAGAAGAGGAAAAAGGATGCAGCCAGACTGGGGGTCCCCCAGGGCAATGTCCACCCCCAGGCTTCCTTCCTAAATGACTCAAGTTCATGGCCTTAAGTTGATTATTAATAACAATGACTGGCATGTGTGCAGCCCTTCAGAGCTTACAAAGGATTCTTATTAATAACAAAATGAATCACTAGAAAAGCTGCCCCAGTGCCGGGCATTGAGGTAAAGCACAGTTTTTGGTAACCCTGGAGGAGGCTGATATCATGCCCATTTCACAGATGAGAAACAGGCTTACTGAGGCTAAGTGACTTGTTCAATCATTAGGCTGAGAAGTGAGAAAATGGAGATTCAAACCCAGAGCGGACCTGACTCAGTTCCAGCCTTCCTCTATCACACTGCTGACCACCCACATTAACCTACAACCACTGTTCTCATTTATACAAATGAAGAAACCGAGTCTCACAGAGGAGAGGTGCCCGGCCCACAGTGGCCCAGCCCAGAATTACTGATGGACCTGGACAGAGCCCAGCTGTCCGGATCTACCCAGGGTCAGGGGTATGGCCTGAGGGGCACTTTGCACGCAGCCCAGCCAGGTGGCATTCATAGGGAAGGCATGTGTGAGCGGAGCCTTGCTGGGGCCCTGCTGGATTGGTGGTTCTCACTTGGTGGAACACTCACTTCCCACTCTCAGGTCCTGTCCCTCTACTCCCTGCAAGGCTGCCCAGGTGTGGCCGGTGTTCCCAGCCACTCCTGAGCAGGAAAGGGACCAGAAAGGACCTCCATGATCACATCTCCCCGGACCCCAGACAGCCTGGGAGCTTCAGTCCACAGCTGCTTCCTCAGCACAGCCAAGCCTGGCACAGAGGAACACTCACACAATACTGAGGCCTGAATAAGTCCAGTGCCCACGGGCTGGGATGCCATCCTCACTGGCCCTGGTGTGCCACCGATGATCTTGCTTTCTTCCCAGAGATGGAACACTCACTTCCCACTCTCAGGGCACCTGCCTCTGTTTTTGGACGGTCCTATCTCTTAATTTACAGGTTTCCCTTTAAATGAACCAAAACATCCTCCCTTGGCTTTAGTTCAACCTTCTGCGGACATACACAACAAGAAAGCCTTTTTCTCTTCTTTTAACGTTCAGCTGGGTGCCCCAACTTCACCCCCAGCAGCCCCAGCTTCACCTCCAGCCCCGCCTTCCCCAGGGCCCCACCTTCCCCAGGGCCCCACCTTCCCCCGTCCTCCCTGCCTAATGCACTCCCACCTCCCTCCTTTCCCTCCCGTTCCCCGTTCCAGGTTGAATTGCATCCCCCCACAATTGATATGGTGACTTCCTAACCACCGGTACCTCAGAGTGTGATCTTATTTGGGAACAGGGTCATCACCAGATACAATTACTTAAGATGAAATCATTAGGGTGGGTTCTAATCCAATATGGCTGGTGCCATTATAAAAAGAGGAAATTTGGACACAGAGGTGAACACACATAGAGGGAAGGTGATGTGAAGATTCACAAGGAGAGGACGCCAATCTGTGAGCCAAGGAGAGAGGCCCGGAGCAGGTGCTTCCTCACAGCCCTTAGAAGGAACCAACCCTGCTGACACCTTGGTCTCAGACTTCCAGTCTCCAGAACTGGAATATATTTCTGTTGTTTAGGTACCCAGTCTGTGGTCCTTCGTTTTGGCAGCCCCAGAAAACAAGCACACCCCCTGTCATTCATCCATTCAAAAATACTGAGCCCCTGACAGCTGCTAGGGATAAAGCAGTGAAGATTAACAGAAGGGACAGAGGATAGGTAACAGGAAGGGGTTGCCTTCAAGAGGCTTACACTTCATGGGGCTTCCACAGGCAGGTAATAAATACCTTCAGATGAAATCATTCCACAATGATAAGAGCTCTGAAGGAAACAAAACGCGGGCTGTTCTGGCTCTTCGTCAACTCTCTCCCCATCAGCCTTTTCGTCTCTTCTGAGCAAAGAGCTCAGGCCTCTCTCGACCTACGAAGGCCTTTGCCCAGCGCTGCCGTGCTCCCCCAGCCTGCCCAGCCATTCTCCAGCCCACCTCTGGAGAAACCCTTGAGAGCGTACTCCCCACTCCTGGCACCTCCAGCTCTCCTGTGCTCCCGAATCTCCAAGACTGCAGCGTCCTCCCACAGCCCACAGACTGCTCTTCAGCCGTCCCCACGTCCTTGCCACCGCCCACCTTCCCGCAGCCTCTGCTGCCCTCCTGGACTCACGTCCTCTCTCTCGGCTGCCAGGAGCCTGCCCCGTCCCCCTGCTCTTCTCCTTTGCTGCCTCCTCTCCCTGCTCCCACTTCTTTTCTTTAACTTTTCCATTTGGAAGACTTTCAAACCTACAGGAAAGTTCAGTGAATACCCTTATATCTTTCATCTATTGCTTTTCACCAATTGTTAACATTTTGCCACTCTGCTTTATCTCTACGTGTGTATACTTACTATTATTATTTGCTGAACCATTGGAGAGAAAGTTAGAGCCATCGTGACTCATCACCCTGAAATACTTCAGCTGTATCTCCTAAGAGCAGGACGATCTCTTATGTAGTTACAATTTAAATATTAATTAAGGGAATTTTATATTGACACTTTATTATCAAATGTACAGTCGAATTTAAATTTCATCAATTGCTTTAATTCATGTCCTTTGAAGCATTTTTTTTTTCCTGAACCAACAGCCAACCTAGAATCTCACATTGCACTGAGTTGTCATGTCCTTCTCTCCTTCAGAGAGCTACCAACTCCGAGGGCTGCCCGCTCTCAGCGAGAACTCTCCGACTTCAGTCACCACCTCTGTGTGCATGCCTCTGGGTTTGCACCTGCTCCATGATTTCCCGCCCTGCTCTGCCCCCCTTTTCTATCTCGTGGTTGTTCACTGCTCCCTGCACTGCCAGCTCCCTGGGGCAGGGATCCAAGTTCATCGCGTTTTCCCTAGTGCCAGGCCCAAAGCTTGAGAAGCACATCAGGGAAGAATGGGGGAAACACCCACCCAGAGGCAGCCAGACCTGGATTTAAACTGGTGCCCCACCAGCCTCTGCTGTCGTGCCCTTCGTCAGGTTATTTAACAGTTGCTCTGAGCAGATAATACAGCCTACCCTGCAGGGCTACTTTGAGTACTTACTTAGGTACTGGCTCATAGTAGCTTGGAAGGAAGGCAGGAAGAAAAAACAGGGAGGGAGGATGGGAGGGGGTGGGGAAGAGGAAGGATGTCCAGTAGAGCTCAAAACCTGGAAAGGCAATGGAGTGCCTACCTAGACTCCCGGACTCACCCCACCCCCCACCCCCAGGGCTCTAAGCAGCCTGACCCTCCCAAGCTTGCTGGACAGAGAGCCTCACATGAAGGAAAGCACATTTAGGGACATAACAAATCAAGCGGGGCGCTTCCCTGGTGGCGCAGTGGTTGAGAGTCCGCCTGCCGATGCAGGGGACACGGGTTCGTGCCCTGGTCCGGGCGGATCCCACGTGCCGCGGAGCGGCTGGGCCCGTGAGCCATGGCCGCTGAGCCTGCGCATCCGGAGCCTGTGCTCTGCAACGGGAGAGGCCACAACAGTGAGAGGGCCGCGTACCGCAAAAAAAAAAAAAAAAAAAATCAAGCTGGTCTGGAGCTGGCTCCCAAGATGAAGTGAGATTCAAGCACCTTTGAATTCTTGACCGGACACTTGACGAACGTGATAACCTGGCCATAAATCAGCACAGCTAGGGAACACTGCCTACCTGCACGCGGAAGAAACTAGCGACCTGGGATCCCATGGGCCGAGGACCCTCCAAAACCTCCAAACCCGGGCTGCAGGCTCAGGGGCCAAGGCTTCCGGCGGTAGGAAGGACCAGCTGTCACAGGAACGCGTTTGTTAATATCAGATTCCTGGGCAACAGCTGGACTGAATTTAGCTGCGGAACATTGACAACGAGGCCTGGCCGCCAGCCAGCACCCCACAGGAGACCTGAGCCTGCCATTCCCTTTTCCACGGAGATAGAGTTGCTGAGGACTTGCCCTGGCCCACCCAGCCCCCTTGTGCCTTCCAGGCGGCCCAGGGAAGGAGAGGGAGCTACCAGCACTTGCCGGGAGCCCAACCTTGGTCTCCTGCAGACTGGTCTCCTTGCCTGCCTCCCAGGTTTTCCCAAACACTGAAGTGATTACCACAGCTCTCTGCATGGATTTTGGGGTTTCCGGGGGTAACACCTCCACCCAGTGCAAAGGGACACACATATACTCAGCCTCCCCAAACACACACACACACACACACACACACAGACAGGTGCACGTATGCACTCCATGTCACTCTCTGGCATTGGACTTCCATCATGCCCTGCACCTGGATGTCCCATTTTCTCAGAACAGGCAGATCATCTAGCCCAACCTTCGTTGTCCAGAGAGGGGAAGGAACTTGGCAAAGGTCAACCAGCAAAGCAGGTCCCCATGCCAGTGTACTCCACTGTAAATAAATATTTGTTAACGATATCATTCTTTTAAATTAATCCTCAAAATAACTGGAGGCTTGGTGAGGTTAAATATTTCTCCCAAAGCCGCATACTTTTAAAAAGTGACAAAGCTGGGAATCAAATTCAGGGCTGCCTGACATCAAATGATAGGATTCCCTCCACTGCAGTTCTGATGTCTGGAATTCCACCAGTTAGCCTTCCCAGGCCCTGTGAATAAATGTAAATGGCCCTGGAAAGGTCCTGCCTTAAGCCATCTCCTGCCAGGAGGGGGCGCAGGAGGGAAGGACACCCGAAGAGGGTGTGGCACCTCCCACAAGGAGGTGAAAGGGTGTAAGAGACACTTTCTAGCCTTCCCAGCTTGTCGGCCTCAGAGATGTAAGGGGGAGGTGGAACCTCCTCAGAATGCCTCCCTGGGAAGAGATCTCTTCTGTGGGAGGAGAGTTTTCCAGCTGTGCTGCTCTGGGGCGGTGGGGAAGGGAAGTGGGGCTCTAGGCACTGTGAGTGGAGTACAGAGATGAAATCTTCCTGAGGCAGTTTGGTCATTTAGATCAAAAGTAAGTGTGCTTACTTTATGACCCAGTCTTACAGTCCCGACCTCCTGGCTAAGTTAGAGCACTGGGTACACGGAATGTTCAATAAATAAGTCAAAAAGGTATGTAGAGATTGCTCCCAAAAATGTATCTGTCTAGGGGTTATGAGTGACTTACCTGTTCCCAGTATTTGTCCTCATCTTTTCTTCTTGTGGTTTTTTGTTCTTTAAGTAAACATAGATAAAGCCATTGTTCTAGTCTCTCTGACATGCATTCCCCCTTTTTTTGATAGCTACAACCCTGGCTTCCCTTCCACTCAATCAGTCCATGTATTCTAGGCAGGGTGGGCACGTGACCTAGGCATGGCCAATCAGAATCCTCTCACTTGGCCACAGTGATTGGTACAGGGATGAGCAAGTGACTCAAACCAGGCCAATGGGATTCAGTTCTGAGACTTTCGTTGGAACTATCGGGAAAGAGACACTCCTTTTCACGGTTGTTATGCAGCTAGCAGGAGGTGAGCCTGGTGCTGTCGGCAGCCGTCCTGCTGCTCATTCTGGTGGGGGGGTGCCCCCTCCTCATTATGAGGGATGGTGTATGAAGTGGGAGCCGAATTCTTCCTGACTCTCAACCGTAGCATTGGAAGATCTACCATCATTGTTCCTTTGGCTCATCTAGGCCTTCTAGACTCAAAATGGCAATGCCCTTGGGAAACATTATATGGGTTGGTAACTAAAATAGACCAGAATCCTCCCATTTGGGCCTGCTTGCTGTGGGGCATGATGAAAATAACACCAAGGCAGTCAGTGAGGTCAGCAAGGTGAGGGACCGATGGGCAGCATCCAGTTTCTTCTGTCCATCCCCTGTAACTCCTTGAGCATACGAAAAAATTCCCCTGGGTGGGAGGGGGTGGGAAGGTCACATGAGGCTCAGAATGCTTAAAGAAAGTAGAGAGAAAATGTGAGATTGTGGTACAAAAAGTGGGTTGAATGAGAAAAAAATCTTGCTGGGCCTGAAGAACTAAAAAGACACCGACTGACTTCAAGAGTCTTCATCCATGTTAGGAGCCAGAGGTTTTGCTCCTTACTGTAAGTGGGAAGTAGTTGTGCTTCTGGGTTGGGCAACCACCAGAAGTAAACAGGAGAAGCTAAATGCACTTCTGAATCCATTTGCTTTAGGTTCTACTTATGGATGTGGCAAAAGTCACAGGGAGACAGAAACGGGGGTGGGGTTGGGGGGAAACACACCAGTTTCCATCCCCCTCCATGGTCACTCTCAGCCATCAAACCATCAACCAGGGGCTTCGCTGGTGGCACAGTGGTTAAGAATCCGCCTGCCAATGCAGGAGACACGGGTTCGATCCCTGGTCTGGGAAGATCCCACATGCCGCGGAGCAACTAAGCCCCTGCGCCACGACTACTGAGCCTGCGCTCTAGAGCCTGCATGCCACAACTACTGAAGCCCGCGCACATAGAGCCCGTGCTCCGCAACAAGAGAAGCCACCGCAATGAGAAGCCCGTGCACCACGACAAAGAGTAGCCCCCGCTCCCCGCAACTAGAGAAAGCCCAGTGAAGACCCAACACAGCCAAATATAGATAAAGAAAAAAACAAATTAATCTAAAAAAATGTAAAATAAAAAACAAAAAAAACAGTCAACTCGCTGCTGAAACCACAGGGCATCTAATGAAAGTGTGTCTGTTTTTTGTTTTGTTTTTTTCTTCTGAATTGGAGTTGCAGCTTGTAAGAAGTTGGGACTGTGGATTCATTAAAAATCAATCTGTTAAAAGCCTTGCATTATAGGTCTTTCATAGCCCTTTGCAGAGGGAAAGTGCCTTCTTCAGGAAAATAGATTTCCCAGGAGCCTACATTTCTGCTTTGATATCTGCAAAGTTCTGTCTTTAATGACCACGTACATCAGTCCCACTGGTTTGGAACTGAGATCTGAATTTATGAGACAGGTCTTTGCTGTTCAACATGCTCTTTTTTTATTCTTGTGAAAAGCTCTTAAAGGGATGTAGAGTTTATTTTTGAGTTAGAATACTCCTCACTTTTTCTCCATTATGAAAATCATTCTGCTAGTCATGGGCCTGAATAATTATAAATGTGTCACTTTAGTTAAGAATGTGCTTTTTATTTTTCTTAGAAGCTTTCTTACTTTGAAGCTAGTTCTCAGTGTCTGACACCACGTTGGCAGATATCAGCAGGAAAGGAAGGCCATTTAAATTGGCAACCTGCCTGGAAATGAGAGAGAGAAAAAGTTCTTCCTTACTAGAGTCGCTAGCTTAGCCAAGGCTACAAAGAAAGAAATATTCTTATGCCACTTTTTTCCCTTTTCTCTTACCAAAGTAACACGAACATATTAAAAAAAAAATCAAGTGATACAGAAGGGCTAATAATGAAAAGCAATTGTTTCTTTGTTTTGCTCCTAAGAAGAAATCACTTTCAAGTCTTTCAGTGGATCCTTCCATATCTCCAATACTTCACTTACATAGCTGTCTCTCGTTATTGTTTTTGTTTTGTTTTTTATTGACGTACAATTCACATGGAACAAAATTCATCGTTTTAAAGAGTGCAGTGCAGTGATTTTTTTTGTATATTTGCAACGTTGTGTGGCCATCACCACTATCTGATTCTAGAACATTTTTATCCCCCCACCCCCCCAAAAAAAACCCATATTCATTAGCAGTCATTCCCCCTTGCTCCTCCCCCCAACTCCTGACAATTACTTATCTATCTTATGTTTCTCCGGATTTGACTCATCTGGACATTTCATATAAAGAGAATCACACAATATGTGACCTTTTGTTATCTGACTTCTTTCACTTAGCAAAATGTTTTCAAGGTTCATCCATATTGTAATATGTATAAGTATTTCATTCTTTTTATGGCTGAATAATATTCCATTGCATGGACATACCATTCTTTGTTTATCAGTTAGTCAGTCGATGATGAACATTTGGTTTGTTTCCTCTTTGGGGCTATTATGAATAATGTTGCTATGAACATTCAAGTACAAGGGTTTGTATGGACATATGTTTTCAATTCTTTGGGGTATATATAACTATTTTTGATTTATCCCTTTAGACTTCCTGTTATGAGAGATGAGTATTTAGCTTGTTTATACCACTCTCTCTCCTCCCCTACCCCATCCTACCAGTATAGTATTATACATTTTTACTTTCTCTCTTCATTACATTTGTAACTCCAGCAGTTGTGATTGCTCTTCACTCAAATAATAGAAACCTGACTACAGTGGCTTAAACACATAGGGAGATATTTTTCTCACTTAATCAATCCAGTTTATTGCTAGCTCAGCTGCCAAAAACCGCCAGCAAGGGCCCAGGTTCTCTTTTGCTTTCCTCTCTGCTGTCCTTAATAGACTAGTTGTCTCCTTTTGAATACAAGATGGCTGCTGCAGCTCCAGACCTCACATCTGCATACAAAGAAGGAATAAGAGAATGGGCAAGAAACAGAAGCTATGTTGGTTGCCCTTTATCTAGAAAGCATAAGATTTCTTAGACCTCCTCTCACCGGCAAACTCCTACTTAAATCTCATTGGCCAGAACTATGCCACAAGGTCACATCTAGCTGCCATGGAGCTGGAGAAACCTGTAAGAAATAGGATTGACATCACTGGCTTAGATCAGTGGTTCTTAAACCTGGTTGCATATTAGAATCTTCTAGGGATATTTTAAGATATAGTGATGTGTATGTGATCTTACCCTAGTCCAGTGTTTCTCAACCAGCTGTGATTTTGTCCCCCACAGGACTTTTGGCAATGTCTGGAGATATTTCTTATTGTCACGAATAGGGGTGGCATTCTGAGGATAAAGGCTAGGATACTGCCAAATATCCTACAATGCATAGGACAGCCCCGCACAGCAAAGACTTATCCAGTCCAAAATGTCAATAGTGTCAAGACTGAGAAACGGTGCCCGTTCTGTTACTAAGAGGCAGAGAGGAGTGGATATTGGTTAGGTATTATGTCTGCCCCAGTAACTTTTAGTCATATACTGACATCTTTACTTCTAATTCCATTAATTATGCAGTGTCTTTTGGCTCCTTCTTTTTGGTTTGTTCGTTTGTTTTAATATTTATTTATTTATTTATTTTGGCTGCGCTGGGTCTTAGCTACGGCACATGGGATCTTTTTTAGTTGCGGCATGCAGACTTCTTAGCTGTGGCATGCATGAGGGATCTACCTGATCAGGAATCAAACCTGGGCCCCCTGCCCTGGGAACGAGGAGCTTTACCCGCTGCACCACCAGGGAAGTCCTTTTTGGCTCCTACTTTTTTTTGTTGTTGTTTTCTTTGCGGTACACGGGCCTCTCACTGTTGTGGCCTCTCCCGCTGCGGAGCACAGGCTCCGGACGCGCAGGCTCAGCGGCCATGGCTCACGGGCCCAGCCGCTCCGCGGCATGTGGGATCCTCCCGGACCGGGGCACAAACCCGCGTCCCCTGCATCGGCAGGCGGACTCTCAACCACTGCGCCACCAGGGAAGCCCCTTGGCTCCTTCTTTGTGAGATGAAGTTAGCCCCCTCACTTTGAATTCCTCTCCCTTCTGCCTTTCAACTTCTACAATTTGAACTTTTACATTGACAAAATTAACAGCATTTATTTTCTTATAGTCAAAGTTATATCTGTATGTTGTCTAACTATAGATTCTAAACATTGAAATTTAATAAACAGGATATATATTTTGACAATATGAAAGTTTGATGCAGAGCCAAGAAATGTTTTATAATAACTTTTTTCCACTATCAGATTTTTGTTTTCCTGGAATATGTAGTTTCACTTTTTCCCCTTGCACTATTTAACTTAGGCCATTTTAAAGGGTTGTTCATATAACCCCATTTCTATCTGGTATAAAAAATGAGCAAGGAAGAGATAAGCACTAAAACTGACCAAATTCCTTGAGAACTGAAAGCTTTCACAATCACCCTCAACTTCCAATTCGATAAAAAAATGAGAAATCTATTTAGTGTGAAATTGGGGATACAGAATTGAATGCTAATATTATAATCCTATGTACCTTACATTTAATAAGTATTTGGTGACTGTTGTTAAATATTTGCTTCTGTCTGGAATAGCGTTACTGGATGCTTCTAATTGAAATAGAAGAAAAATCTCTCAGTGATGCATTTGTCAGGTACAGTAACACATGATTTTTTATATTGTGCGAGGGTGACCTAAGGATATAGCAATGGATTAGCTAGCAAGGTAACAACTGTAAACATTTTTATCTGCGATGGATATTTGTCATTATTGACTGCTGTACAGCTGAAGAACTTTTAAGTGAAATCATGTTCAGATTTCTGTGACCAGGAAGGAAGCTGTTGTGAGCGTCTGCAACAGGAACATGCTGTGACCTCCAGGCTGCTGAACATCTACCCTGATTGCAATTCCACATGGGATTTCCTTCTAGATTTCAGTGGTAATTGAAATAACTTTATGATATGCTTCCAAGAGCCCTACACAGGAGTGTAGATGAATACTTGGATTCTTGGAAGCTGTGTAATTCAACCTACCCTATAGGTAGTACAATATCATATTTCCACAGATTATTTTTGTATGTAGTACAGTTGTATTTTTTGTCACTATTGGTTGGCTAATTTTTATTAAGATAAAATTTACATGCAGTGAAACACACAAATGTTAAGTACCATTCAAGGGGTTTTGACAAATGCATACATCCATGTAATCAACATCTTAATTGGTTAATTTTCCCTTTGGGGAATTTAGGGTAAATATTACTTTGAGATAATGCCCAAAGAGCTCTGAAAAAAGATTTTTTTTTTCCTTTTGCTTTCTAGGAAAGTTTTTTTTAATTGTGGTAAAATATACAGAATATAAATATTAGTGACATTTATTACATTCATAATGTTGTGCAATCATCACCACTATATATTTCTAGATCATTTGCATCACCAAAAAGAAAAACTGATACACGTTAAGCAGTTACTTCTTATTTCCCCCTCCCCCAGGCCCTTGGCAACCACTAATCTACCTTCTGTCTCTATGGATTTCCCTATTCTGTATGTTTCATATAAATGGAATCACACAGTATATAGTCTTTTTTATCTGGCCTTTTTTTAAACAATTAAAGTAAGGGGAATTCTCTGGCAGTCCAGTGGTTAGAACTCCACGTTTTAACTGCCAAGGGCCCGGGGTGCAATCCCTGGTCAAGGAACTAGCCTCCCACAAGCCTCATAGCGTGGGCAAATACTATTACTACTACTAACTACTACTAATAATAATAAAATGAAATTTGCATTTTGGTTTCTAAGGTCATCCATTTTGTAACACGTATCAGCATTTCATTTCTTTTTATGCCCGAATAATATTCCATTGTGTATATATACACCACAATTTGTTTACCCATCCATCTGTTGATGGACATCTGGGCTGTTAACACACTTTGGCTATTATGAGTAGGGCTGCTATGAGCATTTGTGTACAAAGTTTGTTTGAACACTTGCTTTCAAATCTGAAAAAAACATTTTACTTGTCCCCCAAATAGCCCAGATCTGATAAATATGAGTCGCGTTGGGACGATGCTACTTTGTTCTCTCACTGCCTGTTACTTCCACTCAAATGAAAGACAATCAAAGGGCTTCCCTGGTGGCGCAGTGGTTGAGAGTCCGCCTGCCAACACAGGAGACACGGGTTCGAGCCCTGGTCCGGGAAGATCCCACATGCCGCGGAGCAACTAAGCCTGTGCGCCACAACTACTGAGACTGTGCTCTAAAGCCTGCAAGCCACAACTACTAGAGCCCACGAACCTAGAGCCCGTGCTCCGCAACAAGAGAAGCCACCGTGATGACAAGCCTGCACACCACAAAGAAGAGTAGCCCCTGCTCGTTGCAATTAGACAAAGCCCGCGCACAGCAACGAAGCCCCAACGCAGCCAAAAATAAAATTAAATGAATAAATTTTAAAAACACAAATGTTAAAATAAAAAGAAAACAAAAAGAGCAAGTCAGTAGTGAAACCACCAAGGAAGAAAAGTTAAAGAGTGGTCATGCTGTCTGGTGTGATTTTTGACAACACCCTTGGCCAGTGCACAGGAATATGAAAGTGACAGAAATGGAGAACAGAAAGGAGGCGTTGGTGTGTTTTTAGTTATCAAAATCACAAGCTTTTCTAACATTTTGTGTGAAAGGTTTTGATTCCCACGCCTGTGTCCAAAGGGGATTGTTGTTTGAACCACATGACTTCTTAGGAAAAACGGTAAAAGTGATCATTACTCAGCAAGCGGTCCTGAAAGTGGTTAAGCTTGCACTGCAGTGTGCAGACGTTAGGAAAGAGGCGTGGAATGGGAGTGAAAATTTGACCAACCCAGTAATAGTGTTACCCAACGTGTGTGTACCCTGCAAGTTGAGAAGCCCACAAAGTTCCCACTGCCCTCTAGCCTTTCAACCCAAAATGATTCCCCCACCCTTGGCATCCAAGCAATTCTAGAGCTCTGAGATCAGGGAAATCCCGAGCACAGTGCCCCTGTCTGGCCAGTACAAACAGTGGTGGGAGCTGGGCACTAGCTGAAGACCAGCAGCAGATCAGCCCAGCGTGCCCCAGGGTGAAAGGCCCCAGGAACGTGGTGCAGACTCGGCCAGGCGTTTTCTTCCGTTCCTGTACACCCAGCTCACCAGAAACGGTCTGCTTTCACCTGTGACTGCCTCGGGATAAACCAATTCCTCTACAACCTGCTACTGACTGTGATCTTGGTCGAGTTAGTAATACATCTCAGCTTATGTTTCCTCTGTAAAATGGTGTTCACCAAAGGGCCTACCATTTAGGATTCAGAGAATTGAGTTAATCCATATAAAGCACTTAGTAGAGTTTCAGGAAGATCAGCAGTGGAAAAAAAAATAATAGCAAGTATTATTCTGCTGACAGAACGAGGAGAGCACAGCAGCACTACAGATGTGATATACACTGCCCGGGCACCTGAGCCTCCCCTAAGGGCCTGCGCATGGGGACGGGGTGGTGAGAAGGAAAAGTGTATCCAGATCCCCAGATACCATGGGCCAAGGGAAGCCATCTCTGCACCTTGGCTGCTAGCTATACACCCGCACTCTGTCCTGAAAACCACTGTGGTTCAGCCTGGGTAAAGGTGTTCCAGCTGATTAAAGGCCTTGTGATTGTACTAATTCTGCAGGTATGTTTCAATATTTGAAACTTTCTCTTGTACACTCATTCATTCATTCAATAACCATTTACTGATCACCTCCTGTGTGCCAGCAATCGTTCTAGAACCTGGAGATACAGCAACAAATAAGACAGAAAAGGATTTATGCTCTCGTGGAGCTCTTGTTCCGAAGGGCTTTGCCACGTAATGCCTGAGTCCTTAACTTCTTGTCACTGAACTTTTCTATGCTTCGGTTTCCTAATCTATAAAATGGAGATAAGAATTGCTACTTCATAAAGTTGTCATGAGGCTTTTTCTCTTTGGTTTGATTGTTTGTTTGTTTTTTTGAGGTATACTTGACATATAATATTCTGGACACTTAGATGGTTCCCATATCTTGGTTATTGTAAATAATGCTGCAGTGAACACAGGTGTACAGATATGTTTTGAGTTAGTGTTTTGTTTTCTTTGTATAAATACCCAGAACTGGAATTCCTGGATCACATGGTAGTTCTACTTTTGAGTTTTTAAGGACCCTCCATACTGTTGTCCATAGTGGCTGCACCAATTTACAATCTCACCAACAGTGCACAAGCGTTTCCTTTTCTCCACGTCCTCGCCAACACTTGTCATTCCTTGTTTTTTTGATAATAGCCATTCTAACAGGTGGTATCTTATTGTGGGTTTTTTTGTGTGTGTGTGGTACGCGGGCCTCTCACTGTTGCGTGCCCGTTGCGGAGCACAGGCTCCGGGCGCGCAGGCTCAGCAGCCATGGCTCACGGGCCCAGCTGCTCTGCGGCATGTGGGATCTTCCCGGACCGGGACACGAACCAGCGTCCCCTGCATCAGCAGGCGGACTCTCAACCACTGCGCCACCAGGGAAGCCCTCATTGTGGTTTTGATTTGCATTTCCCTGATGATTGGTGATGCTGAACATCTTTTCATGTAGCTGTTGGCCATTTGTATGCCATCTTTAGAAATACGTTTATTTAGATCCGCTGCCCAGTTTTTAATCAGGTCGTTTGTTTTTCTTAATGAGTTAATATCATAAAATACTTAGAACAGTGCAAAGCACAGAGTAAGTACTGGGTAAGTGCTAGCTATTACTATTTGGGGGAAGACTGAATGAAAAGCAGGTTTGGGAGAAGATCAGCAGTTTCTTTGGGGTGCATGTTAACTCTGAGATGTCTGTTAAACATCCAAGGGAAGGTTGTTGATCAGGAACTCAGTTATAATACAAGCCTAGATGTCAAGGACAGGTCTGAGTTAGAGATGTAAATCTGGAGGTAACTGGCATAAGAGTTGATAATTAAAGTCATGAAATTGATTGAGATCACCAAAGGAGTGGAGTTGGAATAGACACATCCTGAGGACAGAGCCCCAGGGCACCCAAAGTTTAGGAGTTGAGGATCTGAGGAGGAATAAACAAAGAGGCCTGAAAAGGGGCAGCCAGAGAGGTAGGAGGAAAATTTGGAGAGTGCAGAGTCCTGGAGGCTAAGTGAAGCGAGCTTTGCCAGGAAAAGGGAAGGTCCACTGTGTATGCTCCTGGTGGGTCAGGTGAGATGAGAACTGAGAGGTAGTCATTGAATGTGGCCACAGGAAGGTCACTGGTAACCTTGCAGCAGTTCTGGAATAGTGGAGGCAGATATCATTTTGGAGTATGTTTCAGAGAGGATGGTAGGACATGAATTGAAGACCATGAATATAGCATCACTTCTGAAGATATTTCTGTAAAAGGGGAACCAAGAAATGAGAGGCAGAAGGGAATATAAAGTCAAGAAACTTCTCTTGTTTGTTTGCCTTTATTTTTGTAATATGGGCTTTGTTTCAGCATATTTGCAGTGATATGCAAATATATTTGAAATATTCCTTTATGATATTTTTTTTGGCTACACCGTGCAGCTTGTGGGATCTTAGTTCCCCAACCAGGAATCAAACCTGGGCACCATAAGTGAAAGCACCAAGTCCTAACCACTGGCCTGCCAGGGAATTCTCTATGAGATTTTAATAAGATAGTTTTATCAATAAAAGGCACAGAACCCTAGGAGAAATTGTCACTGTTCTAGTTATACTGTTCCATGCATTTCTAATACATTGAATAAAGTAGGGAAGTTAACTCAAGGGCTCGATAATATGGGCCTTTTTTGTTTAATAGCTGATGCTACAGAATCATTGGAGAGCCTTGTAACTGATACGTTACCTAAGTGCAGTTCAACATGACATATACCATGGTATCTAAAGAGAAGAAGAAAGCTGGTAACGCAGAAGGAAGAGTTAAAAATTGAAAAGTTCTGGGCTTCCCTGGTGGTGCAGTGGTTGAGAGTCCGCCTGCCGATGCAGGGGACGCGGGTTTGTGCCCCGGTCCGGGAAGATCCGGCATGCCGCGGAGCGGCTGGGCCTGTGAACCATGGCTGTTGGGCCTGCGCGTCCAGAGCCTGTGCTCCACAACGGGAGAGGCCACAGCAGTGAGAGGACCGCGTACCGCAAAAAAAAAAAAAAAATTGAAAAGTTCTTATATAAATGATAGGCTTTAGTGAAGCCCATCATTTATATAAGGGCTTTAGTGAAGCTCCTGTACCGTCGATGAAATAAAACTGTGTGGTGTCTATGGAGTCACCCAGTGAGAGCAGTAACATGGTGTGCACCCCCAGGACCCAGAAATCTAGGCCTCTGGACAAAAAAATGTTGTGGTCATCAAGCCGTCAGCCACTGCAGCTGTCTCCCACAGTGTGCCCTGAGGGGATTCAGGATGGAGAAAAACAGGATGCTGGCCCAAAATAGTGCCATGCATATCAAAGGAATAATGAGCCTGGACCCTTGCATCTTCATATATAGAAAAGCACTAAAATCATTAACTTGAGATGTCTATTTTTTGTGATTAACAGTAATCTTTTGATGTTCAGCTACATGGTTTTTCGTTTGTTTGTTTTTGTTGTTGTTTTGTTTTTTCAGAAAAACTATGTATCCTAGCTCCTCCCTTATCTGGTTAGAACAGTTTCTCAGGGCTCTCTGAGAGGCTGATTCCCAGACTATAGTCCTCAGTAAGGTCCCGAATAAAACATAACTCTCAAATTTTAGGTTGTCCATCTTTTTTAAAGTCCACAGGTTTCTGCTGCCATCTTTTACCAAAAGGAACCAGAGCCCTCCTGATGGGGTGGGGGTGGGGAGTGGAGGGGACTTGGGGTAAGACAGTAGCAAGGCTTGTGACATCTTGTGGTAAGGAAGCAAGGATGCTTTCAAAGACTTGAGGGTTCTGTGGAGCTAGGAAAGAAGGCCAGCCTGTGGGAAGGACCCCCACTTGGAAGCATAACCATGGAATGAGGAGTTCAGAAGGAAAATTCATAATCTCAGCCTTTTTGAAGAGGCTTGAGTCTGTAAAAACTCTCAAGTCCTGAAAAGGAAATGTTAACATGGTATGTTTTATAAGGTAGTTATAATGCCCATGTGAATTGTCAGCATTGTTTATTAGAGAAAATATTATATATTGATTGAACCAAAGTATGACCAAAAGAAAAATGGTCTATTGAGATTTTGTTCAACAAGGAAAGTGCCGGAGTAACTTATTTCCCCCTGTATCTTAATCAGTTTGGACTGCTATAATGAAAACACCATAGACCGGGTGACTTCTAAACAGTAGAATTTATTTCTCATAGTTCTGGAGGCTGGGAAGTCTGAGATCCAGGTGCCATAAGATTCAATGTGTGGTGAGGCCCGCTTCCTAGTTCATAAATGGCTGTTTTCTCTCTGTGTCCTCACATGGTGGAAGGGGCAAGAGAGCTCTCTGAGGTCCCCATTTTAAGGACACTGCTGACGGAAAAAAAATGCACAACCTAAAAGCTAAGAGTTATGTTTTATTCTGAGGACTTTCTGAGGACTTCAAGCCCTACTCACAGCATCTCAGATAACTCTGAGCGACTGTTCCAAACAGGCGACAGGGAGTAGCCAAGATATATAGGAGTTTTGCAGCAAAGACTAGGTAGTAGAAACATCAAAAGATTGCTGTCAAAAAAAATAAAAGCAGATATCTCAAGTTAAGGAACTTAGTGCTTTTCTATGTATGGGAAGATGCAAGAATCTGGGCTCATTGAAATCATTCCTTTGATATGCACATCAGCTATCTGGGGCCAGTATCTTGTATTTTCTCATCCTCAGTTTCCTCAGGGCGCACAGTTGGGGGTGGCTGTAATGGGGGCATTCCGTTTCTTTCCTGAGCTCACCGTTGGCAAGGCTCTAATGTGATGGCTTGATGGCTGCAAAGTCCTTTGTTTACTGATATGGCAGGCAATATTTTTCATTCACAGCACTAATCCTATTCATGAGGGCTCTGCCGTGATGAGCTAATCACCACCCAAAGGCCTCCCTTCCACAACCATCACAGTGGGGTTAGGTTTCAACATATTACTTTGGAGGAGACACACACATTCAGTTCATAGTGCCCTGCAAGACTTTTGATCTGTTCAAGTTTGGTTAGGCAGATACTCATAATTTCTGAAGCTTGTCTGCTCCAAGTGGTTTTTGACTGGGAGGTAGTGTTGATCAACCTGTTAAACAGAAGGTGTGTTTGATAGTCTGCAAGAACTGTTTTAAACTCAACGTACACACAAGCTTGCCACCTGCCAGTATAGAAACTCAGGGTAACATATCCACCTGCCTTTGTCATGAAGAAAGTAGGTCTTGTTCTTAGTCTAAAGAAATATTTCAGCTAGAGACCAAGGACAGAGATGCCTTGTTCCCCCGGTCCACTTGTGTCTTTTATCTGAAACTTTCATTTTAATCACCTACTCCCTGCGCCTGCTTCTGGTCTCAACCTACATTGCAGAAGCCAAGCTCTACTTGTACATCCTTCCTGCTGTCTGATTCCCACAAAAATTGACTTTGCCACCCACTTCATACTTGCTGCAATTAGAGAGAAATTACTCTCACACTTGGACTGACCAATAAGCCACAGGAGGCATTTCTGGAGAATCTAGGAGACTGACACAGATAGAGAAGGGGATCAAGGACCGAAGCTGCCCAAAGCATCTCTCACTCTCAGAACCCCAGCTTCTGCTGCTCTTTTTGACTGGCTGGGGGAATCTAGCTGTGATGTCATAAAAAATAAGTATTGGCCTTTGTCCCTGGTTCCTGCCAACAGTCCTAACACCCATGGAATGTCCAGAGTGATCAATGTCTTTTGTATGCTAATGATATGACTAGTGGCTGGGGGGATGGGGGCTCGTCACCAGAAAGACCAGGCATGATTAGAGCCTTGGAACTTTCAGCCCCACCTCCAGGCCTCCTGGAAGGGGAGAGAGGCTGGAGATTGAGTTAATCACCAATGGTCAATGATTTAATCAATCATGCCTACGTGATGGAACCTCCATACAAACCCTAAATAGCAGGGTTTGGAGAGCTTCCACGTTGATGAACATGTCGGGGTGCTAGGAGGGCGGTGCACACCCCCATACCTTGCCCTATGCATCTCTTCCAACTGGCTGTTTCTGAGTTGAATCCTTTCTGATAAACTTCTAATCATAAGTGTTTTCCTGAGTTCTGTGAGTTGGACTAGCGAATTACCAAACTTGAAGAGGGGGTTGTGGGAACCCTCTAAATTTATAACCAGTTGGTCAAAAGTACCAGTGACAACCTGGGACTTGTAACTGGCATCTGAAGTGGGAGCAGTCTTGTGGACTGAGCCCTTCACTTGAGGGATCTGATGCTGGTTCCAGGTAGATGGTGTCAGAATTGAACTGAATTGTAGGACCCACAGCTGGAAGAATGGTGTGGACAAGACACCACACATTTGGTGTCAGAAGTGTGGTAAGTAAAAATAGCTTAGAGGCCTGAAGCAAGAAGAGGAAAGGGAGGAGGAGCAAGGGGAGACCTGGGCAGGACACACGGCGTGGACTGGCGTAGTGTTCAACAGGCAATCTTTCTGTTTAAAAATCCCATACTTAAGAGACAAAGATTGACAATTACTATTTTTACTTTCTGTAAACTCAGAGAGGGAAAGCCAAGCCATGCCTTCAGGAGGGGATAGCAATTAAGCAAACATGAAGGCTGGATCCGATCATAGAGCAACCAGGCCCAGGACTGGCCCAGGAGTACAAAATAATGGTGACCTTGCCGAATTGGGGAGAGGAGGAAATGAGGTCACGTGTACAAAACTCCTAGCACAATTCCTGGAACACACAGATTTGTCTATAGTCATCACAGGCACAGGGAAGAAACCTAGTTTCATTTTTCCTTTCTGTTGGAAATGAATGAAACTATTCAATTTTCCTTTCATTTTGCTGTCTGAAAACTGGTTCATTTGAATGAAACCCTGGGCCTAGAATTCAGCAAACAGGGAAGGAGTTGCTTCAGGATAATGAGACACAGATGGAGAAATAGAAAATGATAAAATTTCAACCCACTACTTGGAAATGCAAACACATTTCATGTATTCATGGTCACTGATGTCTTTTTTGGAGCTGGAATGTCTAACACATCCAAACAACACATGATTAGTCTCCATAATAGGAACGAAACAAGCTCCCATTGAAGTAATCAGCTGATCACATTGCAGAGGGTGTTCAGTGCTTTTCAACACACGTGGCACTGGGTTGGTCCCCTGGTGCCTCGCGCTAATGCGCACATGGGGCGTCATCCGTCCCGGCACCTGCTGAGTTCAGATGCTTCAGCAACCTCAGTCATCATAGCCTGACACCTCCAGCTACTGGGCTCAACTCCAGGCCCTTGGGGGATCAGACCTAATTCCCGACTAGGAGGGATCATGGTGAGACTGAAGTGCGTTGGCTGCTTGTTTATTTGATTAAAAAGAAGAAAAAACTCCACTGTTACAGAACAAAGAGTGCAAAGCAAGCCCCTAGACCTGGACCTGTTCCTGGCTCCGTTATTTCACTTACATATTTATAAAGCTTGGCCAATGTGGAAAATCGCACTATTGCTTAGCAACCCAAATTATAGAGAAAATTAGATCTGAAAGAACCATGACAATAAGCAGGATTCTAAAGGGAGATACAGCAAAGAGAAGGATCCAGAATGACTAAGCTCAAGACTGACTCCCCTCTGAGCCTACACTTGGCCCCTAATAATAATCATAGTTAACATGAATTAAGCATTCTGTGGGTGAGGCACTATACAAAGTATTACACATTCATTATCTCATTTATTCCTCACAACAACCCCTGGGGTGGGTATAATGATTACTTCCATTTTCTCACAAGAAAACAGAGGCATAGAGAAATAGGTATTGGTCAAGATCACTCAGCCAGAAAGAGTGGGTCCAGAATTGGAACAACAGACCCCCAGTGTTTTGGCATCATGCATACTAACCCAAGAGTGCAGCTCCCTGTGCCTCAAACATCCAAAAATGCAATTTATAGGAAAAGATGTAATTCGGAGGGCTAAATGATCCAGACGGTAAGCTCGATTTTTCCCTTCACTGAGACATAGTCATAGATCATTGGAACAAAAATGTTTTTTTCTGCCATTTTTACAAAATGGAGAAAGTATCATTGGTTCTTTTTACTGATTATAAAATAAAATACATGCTTATTATAAAATATGCAAATGGTACAGGACTGTAGAAAATGGAACCCTCCCAAATACATGTATATATATAATCCCATTTGTCACAGATGTCAGAGATAATCACTGTTAATCATTTTCTCTCTCTCTCTCTCTCTCTCTCCCCCCCATATATGTATATATATATATTTTTTTTTTTTTTTAAAGAAATGCAGCAGATTTAAGAAGCAGCCACAACAAATTAGCTTTCACTGAGAAGAAATAGAAACACTGGTTTAATCAAAACAAAAGTAAAAATCTGTTTGAGGGACAAATCTTCCATACAGAAGAATTTCAAATTAGGCAAGTAAACACTTTTCCCTAATTCTCCATGAATGTGGACCTTAATGCTCCATGAGCATGGCTGTTCTTAGAGACCCACTTCCAACGAATATAGTACAGAAAGGGGAAAACACTAACCTTACAGTGGAGAAATCAGACACTACTTTAACTAAATGATCACAGTTAACATCACCAATAATAATCACATTGACATCATGTACTGTCTTAATTCAGGCTGTTGTACAAAAACAAAAACAAAAACACAGACTGTGTGGCTTAAACGGACATTTATTTCTCACATTTCTGGAGGCTGGAAGTCCAAGATCAAGGTGATGGCAGATGCGGCTCCTGGTGAGAGCTCTCTTCCTAGCTTGCAGACGACCACCTTCTCACTTTGTTCTCACATGGTAAAGAGAGGGTGAGAAAACAAGCTCTCTGGTGTGTAGTCTTACACAGACACTAATCTCATCATAAGGGCACCTCCCTCATCTAAACCTAATTCGCTCCCAAAGGCCTCACCTCCAAATACCATCACATTGGGGGTTAGGGCTTCAACATATGAATTTGGTGGACGGGGGGTGGGGGGGTGATACAAGCATTTAATTCATAACACGTACCCCCTGATATGATGTGATGAGAATTGTACTTTGTGGTCTATTCATGAGAAAACACCAGACAAACCCAAATTGAGAGATCCTTTACAAAATGCCTGACTAGTACTCTTCAAAACTATCAAGGTAGGGCTTCCCTGGTGGCGCAGTGGTTGAGAGTCCGCCTGCCGATGCAGGGGACGCGGGCTCGTGCCCCGGTCCGGGAAGATCCCACATGCCGCGGAGCGGCTGGGCCCGTGAGAGGCCCGCGTGCCGCAAAAAACAAACAAACAAACAAACAAACAAAAAAAACAAAAAACAAAACAAAACTATCAAGGTTGTGAAAAACAAATAATAAAGACTGAAAAAATGGTTACAGACGGTGTTACAGACATGACAACTAAACACAATGCAATACCCTGGATTGGGTATTAGAGCAGAGAAAGGACATCCTGAAAAACCTGAAGAAATCTGAATAAAGTCTGTAGATCACTTAATAACATTATTTCAATGTTAACTTATTGGTTTTGACAAATGTAAAAAGGTTAGGCAAGATGTAATCAACAGGGGAAACTGGATGAAGGATACATGGGGACTCTATACTATTTTGCAAACTTCTGTAATTAAAAAATTATTTCAAAATAAAAAGTTTACTTAAACATTTTTGTTGTTGCTTGAAGATAGTTAGGACTTAAAGAGCCTGAAAGTGCTTGCTTTGACAGCACATATACTAAAATTGAAATGATACAGAAAAGATTAGCATGGCCCCTGTGCAAGGATGGCACACAAATTTGTGAAGCATTCCATACTTTTGTACATATATACAATGTAATATTACTCAGCCATAAAAAGATATGAAATTGAGTTATTTGTAGTGAGGTGGCTGGACCCTAGAATCTGTCATACAGACTGAAGTAAGTCAGAAAGAGAAAAACAAATACCGTATGCTAACACATATATATGGAATCTAAAAAAAAAACAAAAAAGGTTATGAAGAACCTAGAGGCAGAACAGGAATAAAGACGCAGATGTAGAGAATGGACCTGAGGACACGGGGAGGGGGAAGCGTAAACTGGGATGAAGTGAGCGAGTGGCATGGACATATATACACTACCAAATGTAAAATAGATAGCTAGTGGGAAGCAGCCGCATAGCACAGGGAGATCAGCTCTGTGCTTTGTGACCACCTAGAGGGGTGGGATAGGGAGGGAGACATAAGAGGGAGGAGATATGAGGATAGATGTATAGGTATAGCTGATTCACTTTGTTATAAAGCAGAAACTAGCACAGCATTGTAAAGCAATTATACTCCAATAAAGATTTAAAAAAAAAAAAAAGAGCCTGAGAAAAGAGGGTGCATTGAAGTGAGCCTGGCATTATGCCCAGCTCCACTTTGAGGCATTAACCATAGGGCTAACTAGTGCCATAGGGCTAAGAGGCTCAGGAGCTTCCCCTTGGCTCTTTACTGATTCATAAGCAGTATTGGGCTCCAATTAGCATCCCAGAAGAGCCACACCCTAGGAATAAAGGTGAAATGGAAATAGCCTGATTCTTCAAAAGACTAAAACTCACTTTCGAACCAACTCAGACTCAGACTGGATTAAGGTAATCTGCATTTATTCAAACTAACTGCTAGAGGCAAAAGTAAATCCTCTCTGAAGGAAGCTAACACCATGAAAGCCTCAAATTATCTATACAATATTTTTATACACAATGCCTAGCATTCAGTAAAAAATTTAAGTGATATGGGGTCTTCCCTGGTGGCGCAGTGGTTGAGAGTCTGCCTGCCGATGCAGGGGACACAGGTTCGTGCCCCAGTCCGGGAAGATCCCACATGCTGTGGAGCGGCTGGGCCCTTGAGCCATGGCTGCTGAGCCTGCATGTCCAGAGCCTGTGCTCCGCAATGGGAGAGGCCACAACAGTGAGAGGCCCGCATACGCAAAAAAAAAAAAAAAATTTAAGTGATATGGTAAAAAGGCCAAACGTATATAAAATTGGAATTTCAGAATGAGACAAAAAGATAGAGAGGGAAAGCAGCAGTATTTGAAGAGAAAATGGCTGAGTGATAAAAGATACCATGTCATAGATCCAAGAAGCTCTGTGAATGCCATGAAGAATAAACATAAAGAAAAACACATTTAATTACACCATATTAAAACTGCTGAAAATCAAAGACAAAGGAAACTCTTAAAAGCAGCCAGAGGATAAAAGACACATTACTTTCAAAAGAACAACAAGACTGGCAATTTTTCAGCAGAAATTATGGTAGCCTAGAGGACAATCCAATTGAACCTTTATGGAGCACAAACGAAATCACTGCCACCCTAGAATTCTATTCTCAATGAAAATATCTTTCCAAAATGAAGGTAAAATGAAAATATTTTCAGTCGAACAAAAACTTAGAGCATGCATTTCTAGCATATGGGAATAAAAGAAACACTAAAGGAGTTTTTTTAAACAGAAGGAAAATTATTAAAGATGGAGGTGCAGTAATGCAAGAAGGAATGATGAACAGTAGATGAAGAGTAGATGAATGATGAACAGTAGAAGGGTAAGTGTAGCATTAACTCTAAACGAAAACAGATCAAATAAGATAATAATTATGTCTCTTGGTGTTTAAAGTATACGTGGAAGTAAAATATAAGATAGAAAGAAGCCCTTTCAAAACAGTGGAGTGAGGATCTCCAAAAAAATCCACTCCTCCAAAACAACAATAAAGACACTGAGGAAAAATGTAAAAAAACCCACTTTTTCAGAACTTAAGAAACCACCAGCTTTCAGCAATAAAGGAGTTTTTATATAAGGAAAAAGTTTGAATATTAGAAAGAGGAATGAATTGTGTAGCATTTTAACTTGTCCTATTCTCATACTGTCTCCCCAGCTCCACGATTTGTTTGGAAACCAGAAGACTCACAGCCATGATAGCTGTTAAAACCAGTAGCCTAGTAACCACTGGAGAGGTTAGAACAGGTCTGAAGCTCCCAAAAAAGCCCACCCGAGATTTGTAACTCTTTGACTTGATAGTTTTCTGGAAAAGCCCCACTGTAAAGCTTGTCTTATTTGACCTGACTCAGATCACTCAGTAAGAAAAACCCTATCCTCAGGGCCTTTGTCAAAAGCAATCAACAGCAACTGTTTAACCTCATAGCTTCCTGAGGAGGAAATACCAGAGAGGGCAAACAAAAAGCTTGTCCAAAAATGTAAAAGGAAAATCTGGAGAATGAGATGTCCATCAGGGGCTTTGAAAAACTCCAGCATATTTCTGTGGATCTAGAAGGCCGTGTGCACGTGCAGGGCTAAGAAGATTAGGGCCTGAGAAGATACTAATCTCTCACCTTGGGCTGATCTTGAGGCTTTGGCTGAGTGTTGAAGGTGTGCCCCAACACAAACACACAGAGCCACTTTGCAAAGAAAGGGAGATTTGG
>NW_020173491.1:447090-515833 GCF_003031525.2 Neophocaena asiaeorientalis asiaeorientalis | reverse complement strand
AGAATGTAAGAAAATCTCTCTAATCACTAGCTGAGCACTAGGCTAATGGAACAGAGATTTCAATGCCCACACATGACAAAAGAATACAGAATTAGTTCAGAAAAGTCACTAAGGAAGCAATCAGCAGAAACAACAAACCCTGGAAAAGAAGAGAAATCTGATGTTTACATTACATTATTTTAAATGTTTAGTTTTCAACAAAAATCTATGAGTCATGCAAAGAAACAGGAAAGTATGGCCCATAGACAGGGGAAAAAGCAGTCAGAAGTTACTGTCCCTGAGGAAGTCCAGATGCTGAACTTACCATATAAAGTCTTTAAACAAGCTATCATAAGTATGTTCAAAGAACTAAAGGAAACCATACCTAAAGAATTAAAGGAAAGTATGAAAATAATGCCTTGCTAAATAGAAAATATCACTAAAAAGAAAAAAACATTTTTTTAAATAGAGATCTGGACCTGAAAAGTATAACTGAAAGGAAAAATTCACTAGAGGGGTTCGACAGCAGATGTGAGTTGCTAAAAGAAAGAATAAACATACTTATAGATAGTTCAATAAGATTATCCAGCCTGAGGAACAGAAAGAAAACAAGAATGAAGAAAAATTAATGGAGTGTCAGTGACCTGTGGACACAATCAAGCATATCAACATACACATTATGAGACCCACAGAAGGGGGGAGGGAGAGAAAAAGGGACAGAAAGAATATTTGAAGAAATTATGACCAAAAAACTTCCCAAATTTTATTTTAAAAATCTATGTATCAAAGAAAATCACTAACTCTAAGTAAAATAAGCTCAAAAGAATCCACATCTAGACACATCACAGCCAAATTTTCAAAAGACAGAGAATCTTGAAAATAGCAAGAAAAAAAAACCTCATTACACACAAGATATCCACAAAACGATTAACAGCTGGCTTATCAGAATCCATGGAGGCCAGAAGGCAGTGCAATGACATATCCAATATGCTGGGGGTGGAGGGAGACTATCAATCAAGAATTCTATATCCAGGGACTTCCCTGGTGGCTCAGTCATTAAGAATCTGCCTGCAGTGACTTTCCTGGTGGCGCAGTGGTTAGGAATCCGCCTGCCAATGCAGGGGACATGGGTTCAAGCCCTGGTCTGGGAAGATCCCACATGCCACGGAGCAACTGGGCCCGTGTGCCACAACTACTGAGCCTGCGTTCTAGAGCCCCTGAGCCAAAACTGCTGAGCCTACGTACCACAACTACTGAAGCCTGTGCGCCTAGAACCCATGCTCTGCAACAAGAGAAGCCACCACAATGAAGAGTAGCTTCCGCTCACCATAACTAGCGAAAGCCCACGCACAGCAACAAAGACCCAATGCAGCCAAAAATCAATCAATCAATTAATTGATTTTTTAAAAAAGAATTCTATATCCAGCAAAACTCTACTTCAAAAATTTAGACATTCTCAGAGAATTCATCACCAGTAGACCTGCCCTATAAGAAATACTAAAGGAAGTCTTTTCAGGCTGAAATGGAAGAACACCTGACAATAACTTGAATATACACAAAAAATAAAGAGTACTAGTGAAAGTAACTACATAGGTAAATATAAAAGACAGTATAAATGTATTTTTGTTTGTAACTTTTTTGTACTCCTTTCTGACTTTTTAAAATCATTACAAATTTAATTAATATATTTCTTAAAATTTTATTGAAGTATAGTTGATTTACTACTCCTTTCTTATTTGAGACAACCACATAAGGCAATAATTATAAAACTATGTAAATAGGCTTCTAATGTATAAAAATGTAATTTGTATGACAATAATAGCACTAAGTGGGGGGAGGGTATGTAGCTATATTAGAGCAGTTTTTGTATAAGATTGAAATGAAGTTGGTATTAATCCAAACTAGATTGCTTTAAATTAAGATGTTAATTCTAATACTCAGGGAAACCACTAAGAAATAACTTTAAAAAGCAGAGTAAAAAAATAAGAAGGGAATTAAGACAGTGCACTATAAAATATTTAATGCAAAAGGCATCAGTAATTGAAAATTAGTAGAAAAAAAGACACAAAATATGTAGAAAACAAATAGAAAAATGTCAGGCGTTAATCCTACCTTGTCAGTAATTACATTAAATATAAATAGATTAAACATGCCAAACTAAAGGCAGAGATTGACATAATGGATTCTTAAAAAATGATCCAGCTCAATGCTGTGTACAAGAGACAAATTTTAGATTCAAAGATTTATTATGTTGAAAATAAAAGGATAGGAAAAGATATACCATGTAAATATTAGCCAAATACTGCTAGAGTAGCTATACTAATATCAGACAAAATAACTGTTAAGACAAAAATTTTTACTAGACACAAAGAAAATACACTTGGCCATAAAGCAAGTCTCAACAATTTAATTTCAGAAAATTTAAATCACATAGGATGTGTGTCTCTGACTGCAGTGGAGATAGCTAGATGTGAATTACAGAATGAAAACTAGAAAAGTCCTCAAGGGTTTGCAAATTAAGCAATATAATTATTAGTAGTATATTAACAGATCAGAAAGGAAATTACAATCAAAATTAGGAAGTATTTTGAAAGGAATTATAAAAACCATATATCAATACTTCTGGGGTATTGCTTAGTCCATAGTCAGAGAAAACTCTATAGCTCCAAATACATGTATGTATAAGAAAAAAATAAACACCATAAATCAATTATCTAAGTATCCAGATCAAGTAGTTAGAAAATAGCAAATTAAATGCAGAGAAAGTAGAGGAGAGGAAATGATAAAGATAGCAACAGAGATTAATGAAGTTGAAAACAAATATACTAAAAAGTGTATTAAAAAATTCACATTTATGAGTCCCTAGCAAAACTGATCTAGAATAAAAGTAGAAAAGACACAAAATATTGATACCAGGAAAAAATAAGAGCATCATTACAGATCCCACATATTAGAAAGATAGTACATAAAAGAATATTATAAATGATGTGACAGTGAACTTGAAAATTTTAATTAAATAGCAAATTCCTAGAAAAATAAAACTTTACAAAATTGACACAAGGTAAAAAAAGAAAATATAAAAAGTATCAATCATGTTTACTAAAGAAATAAATTCTGTAGTTAGAAACCTTCCTACAATACAAATTCCAAACCCAGATAGCTTCCTTGGTGAATATACCAAGCATTTAAAGAAGAAATAACACTAATCACACATAAACTCTTTCAGAAAATAGATGGAGAAATAGTTCCCATTTTGCATTAGGTTATGAGATCACATAACCTTAATCCCCAAACCTAATAAGGACATTATAGCAAAGAAAAATTACCCACCAATCTTTCTCAGAAACAGAGATGGGCCAAAAAATCCTAAAAAAAGGAAATAGCTAGACTAGAGGAGAGCAGCCAAGATGGCAGAGTAGAAACACCCTCTTCTCACAAACACATCAAAATCACAACTATCTGCAACTATCTGCAGAAGAACCATCAATGAAAAAGACAAATCTACCAGAGAAGCTCTTCTACAACTTAAGACATAAAGAAGGAACCACAGCAAGTTGGGTGGGAGTGCTGGACTTGTGATATAATCAAATCCCATACCCCAGTTTGCGACCCACAAGCTGGAGAATAATTATATTGCAGAGGTTCTCCTACAGGAGTGAAAGTTCTGAGCCCCACATCAGGCTCCCCAGCCCAGGGGTCCTGCACTGGGAAGGTGAGCCCCCACAGCACTTGGCTTTGAAGACCAGAGAGCTTAATTTCAGGAGTCCCACAGGACTGGAGGAAATAGAGACTTCACTCTTAAAGTATACACACAAAATCTCACATGCATCAAGACCCAGGGCAAAGGAAGTAATTTGATAGACGCCTAGGCCAGGCCTACCTGCTGGTCTTGGAGAGTCTTCTGGAGAGGCAGGGGGCAGCTGCAGCTCACGCTAGGGACATAGATACTGGTGTCAGCCATATTTGGGAACATTCTACCGTGTGAACACGGCATCTGGCAGCTGCCATCCTGGCTCATTAGTGGAAAGCCAAGGTCCCACCCAACAGCCTGTGGGCACCAGTGCTAGGATGTCTCAGGCCAAGCAGCTAAGAGACACAGTCCCACTCATTAGCAGACAGACTGCCTAAACACTTCCTGAGCCAACCTCTGCCTCTAGACATGCCCTGACATGGCCCTGCCCACCAGAGGGCCAAGAACCAGCTCCACTCACCAGTGGGCAAGCACCAGGCCTTCTCTCCAGGAAGCCTGCACTAGCCTCTAGACAAGCCTCATCCGCCAGGGGGACTGATACCAGAAGCAAGAAAACTATGATCCCACGGTCTGCAGACGAAGTCCACCCACAGTAAGCCAGACCCTACCCTGGAGCCAGCTGGGCCCTGGCTCTGCCCACTAGCAGGCAAACACAAGCTTTGAGTCACCCCACATCCCCAGGGAACCACCCCTTTCCCACTCACCAATGATGTGAAATGAGCTCTGGGATCCCTGAGCTTTGCAGCCAGACTCCAGGAACCAACTCTGCTTGCCAGTAGTCTGGCACTAACCTCAGGACCTGGTTTCACTTGCCAGCAGGCAGGCAACAGCTCTGGAGTCTTCAGGACCCTGACTCTGCCCACTGTGAGCCAGCCCTAGCCCCAGAGTCCCCCAGGGTTCTGCAGCTAGCTGCCTCATGACCAGGCCCTGCTAAATAGCAGCCAGCTGCATCTGCACAAGGTAGAGTCTGGCAACCAACCAGACTAGGGGCCAACTAAGCCTACAAGATTGCCCACATAATCAGCCTACCACAACAGAAGGACCCATGCAGCCCTTTTAGGGGAAACCCCCAGAGCATATAGCTTGGGTGACAAGAGGGGAGTGTCCTGCTGAGACAGATAGGATGTCTCCTACAGAAGTTTGCTTCTCCAAGGTCAAGAAACATAACTAACCTACCACACACATAAAAGTATAAATAGCAGCTTAGACAAAATGAGGGGTCAGAGGAACATTTTCCATATGAAGGAAAAAGACAAAACCCTAGAAGAAGAATTAAGTGAAGTGGAGATAATCTACCCAAGAAAGAGTTCAGAGTAATGGTCATAAAGATGATCAAAGAACTCAGGAGAAGAATGAATGCACAGAGTGAGAAGTAAGAAGTTTTTAAAGAGTTAGAAAACATAAAGAACAACCAAACAGAGATTAAGAATACAATAACTGAAATGAAAAAAATACACTGGAAGGAATCAATAGTAGACTAAATAATACAGAGGAACAGATCAGTATTGGAAGATAGAATATTGGAAATCACTACTGCTGAACTGAAAAAAAAAAAAAAAAGAATGAAAAGAAATGAGACCTCTGCGATAACATCAAGTGCACAATATTTGCAATATAGCGGTCCCAGAAGGAGAAGAGAGAGAGAGAAAGGGCCTGAGAAAATACTTGAAGACATAATAGCTGAAAACTTCCCTAACATGGAAAAGAAAACAGTCACCCAAGTTCAGGAGGTGCAGAGAGTCCATACAGGATTAACCCAAAAAGGAATATACTATGACACGTTGTAACTAAAATGAAAAAAATAAAAGATAAAGAAAGAATATTAAAACGCAACAAGGGAAAAGCAACAAATAACATACAAGGGAACTCCCATGTGGCTATCAGCTGATTTTTCAGCATGAATTCTGCAGGCCAGAAGGGAGCAGCATAATATATTTAAAGTGATGAAAGGGAAAAACCTACAACCAAGAATACTCTACCCAGCAAATCTCTCATCCAGGTTTGATGGAGAAATCAAAAGCTTTACAGACAAGCAAAAGCTAAAAGAGTTCAGCCCCATGAAACCAGCTTTACAACAGATGTTACATAGGAATTTCTCTAGGTGAAAAAGAAAAAATCCACAACTAGAAACAAGAAAATTATGAAATAAAAAAGCTCATCAGTAAAGACACTAAAGATAGGAAATCATCCACACACAAAGCTAGTAGGGAGGTTAAAAGACAAAAGTAGTAAAATCATCTATATCCACAACAAGCAGTTAAGGGATACACAAAACAATTAGATGTAAAATATGATATCAAAAACAGTGATCATGAGAGGAGTACCATACAAATGCAGAGTTTAAAAAATGCACTTGAAATTAAGAGATGAGCAATTTAAAACAATTGCATATATATATATATATATATACATACACACATACTGCTATACAAAAAACTCATGGTAAACACAAACTAAAAATCTATAATAGATACACACATAAAAAAGAAAAAGGAATCCAAACATAAGGTTAAAGATAGTCATCAAATTACAAGAGAAGAGAAAAAAAGAAGAAAGGGGAAAAAAAGACCTACAAAGACAAATCCAAAACAATTAATAAAACGGCAGTAAGAACATACATAATACCTAAATGTAAACAGACTAAATGCTCCAACCAAAAGGCATAGAGTGGCTGAAAGGATACAAAAACAAGATCTGTATATAGTCTGTCTACAAGAGACTCACTTCAGATCTAGACACATACAGACTGAACATGAGGGGATGGAAAAAAGGTATTCCATGAAAATGGAAATCAAAAGAAAGCCAGAGAAGCAATACTTATATCAGACAAAATAGACTTCAAAATAAAGACCGTTACAAGAGACGAAGAAGGACACTACATAATGATCAAGATATCAATCCAAGAAGTTATAATATTTGTAGATATATGTGCACCCAACATAGGTGCACCTAAATATACAAGGCAATTAACAGGCATAAAAGGAAAAATGGACAATAATACAATAATAGTAGGCAAACTTAACACCATACTTATGTCAATGGACAGATCATCCAGATAGAAAATCAATAAGGAAAAACAGGCCTTAAAAAACACATTAGTCCAAATGGACTTAATTGATATATAGAGAGCCTTCTATCCAAAAGCAGCAGAATATACATTATTTTCAACTGTACATGGAACATTCTCCAGGAGAGATGACGTGCTAAACCACAAAAGAAGCCTCAGTAAATTTAAGAAGATTGAAATCATAATGAGCATCTTTTCCCACTACAACGTGATGATACTAGAAATCTACTACAAGAAAAAAAATTGCAAAAAACACAAACACGTGGAGGCTAAACAATATGTTACTAAACAACTAATACATCACTGAAGAAATCAAAGAGGAAATCAAAAAACGCCCAGAGACAGATGAAAACAAAAACACGACAATCCAAAACCTATGGGATGCAGCAAAAGCAGTTCTAAGAGGGAAGTTTACAGTGACACAGGCTTACCTCAGGAGACAAGAAAAAGCTCAAATAAACAACCTAACCCTAAACCTAGAGGAACTAGAGAAAAAAGAACAAACAAAACCCAATTAGTAGAAGGAAAAGATCATAAAGATCAGAGAAAAAATAAATGAAATAGAGACTTAAAAAATCAATAGAAAGTCAAATAAACAACCTAACCCTAAACCTAGAGGAACTAGAGAAAAAAGAACAAACAAAACCCAAAATTAGTAGAAGGAAAAGATCATAAAGATCAGAGAAAAAATAAATGAAATAAAGACTTAAAAATCAATAGAAAGGATCAATGAAACTAAAAGCTCGTTCTTTGAAAAGATAAACAAAAATGATAAACCTTTAGCCAGACTTATCAAGAAAAAAGGAGAGAGGGCCCAAATCAATAAAATCAGAAGTGAAAAAGGAGACATTATAACTGAACCACAGAAATACAAAAGATCGTAAAAGACTACTACAAGCAACTACATGCCAATAAAATGGACAACCTAGAAGAAATGGACAAATTCTTAGAAAGGTACAATCTCCCAAGACTGAATCAGGAAGGAAGAGAAAATATGAACAGACCAATTACCAGTAATAAAATTCAATTAGTAATTTTAAAACCCCCAACAAACAAAAGTCCAGGACCAGATGGCTTCACAGGTGAATTCTACCAAACATTTAGAAAAGAGTTAACACCTATTCTTTTGAAACTATTCCAAAAAACTAGAGGAAGAAACACTTCTGAACTCATTCTATGAGGCCAGCATCATGGTGATAACAAAACTAGACAAAGATATCACAAAAAAAGAAAGTTACAGGTCAATATCACTGATGAATATAGATACAAAAATCATTAACAAAATACTAGCAATCTGTATCCAACAATACAATTAAAGGATCATATACCATGATCAAGTGGGATTTATCCCAGGGCTGCAAGGATTTTCCAGTATCTTCAAATTAATCAATGTGATACACCACAATAACAAATTGGAGAATAAAAACTGTATGATCATCTCAATAGATGCAGAAAAAAGGATTTGATAAGATTCAACATCCATTTATGGTAAAAACTCTTCAGAAAGCAAGCACGGAGGGAACATACTTCAACATATAATAAAGGCCATATATGACAAACCCACAGCTAACATCATACTCAATGGTGAAAAGCTGAAAGCATTTCCTGTAAGATCAGGAAAAAGAAAAGGAGGCCCACTCTTGCCACTTTTATTCGACATGGTTTTTGAAGTCCTAACCACAGCAATTGGAGAAGAAAAAGAAATAAAAGGAATCCAAATTGGAAGGAAGAAGTAAAATTGTCACTCTTTGCAGATGACATGATAATATACGTAGAAAATCCTAAAGAAGTCACCAGAAAACTACTAGAGCTCATGAATGAGTTCAGTAAAGCTTCAGGATAAAAAATTAATACACAGAAATCTGTTGCATTTCTATACACTAACAACAAACTATCAGAAAGAGAAATTAAGGCAACAATCCTATTTACCATTGCATCAAAAAGAATAAACTACCTAGGAATAAACCTACCCAAGGAGGCAAAAGATCTGTACTCTGAAAACTATAAGGTGTTGATGAAAGAAATTGAAGATGACACAAACAGATGGAAAGATATACTGTGTTCTTGGACTGGAAGAATCAATATTATTAAAATGACCATACTACCCAAGGCAATCTACAAATTCCATGCAATCCCTGTCAAAATACCAATGGCATTTTTCACAGAACAAGAACAAATAATTGTAAAATTTGTATGAAAACATGAAAGACCCCAAATAGCCAAAACAATCTTGAGATAGAACAGAGCTGGAGGAAACAAGCTCCCTTTCTTAAGACTATACTGCAAAGCTACAGTAATCAAAACAGTATGGTACTGGCACAAAAACAGACACAGATCAAGGGAAGAGGAAAGAAAGGTCAAAAATAAAAATTATGGTCAGTTAATCTGTGGCAAAGCAGGCAAGAATATACAATGAAGAAAAGACAGTCTCTTCAATAAGTGGTGCTGGGAAAACTGGACAGCGACATGTAAAAGAATGAAATCAGAACATTCTCTAACACCACATACAAAAATAAACTCAAAATGGTTTAAAGACTTAAATGTAAGACTGGATACTATAAAAGTCCTAGAGGAAAACATAGAACACTCTTTGACATAAATTGCAGTAAAAATTTTTTGGATCTGCTTCCTAAAGTAAAGGAAAAAAAGCAAAAATAAACAAATGAGACCTAACTAAACTCGAAATGTTTTGCACAGCAAAGGAAATCATCAACAAAACAAAAAGACAATCTATGGAATGGGAAAAGATATATACAAAAGATATGATTGATAGGGGTTAATATCCAACATATATAAACAGCTCATACAACTCAACATCAATAAAACAAACAACCCAATTTAAAAACGGGCAGAAGAACTGAATAGACGTTTTTCCAAAGAGGAAATGCAGGTGGTCAATAGGCACATGAAAAGATGCTCAACATTACTAATCATCAGGGAAATGAAAATCAAAACCACAGTGAGAAATCACCTCACACCTGTCAGATTGGCTAAAATCAAAAGGAACACAAATAACAAATGTTGGACAGGATGTGGAGAAAAGGGAACCCTCATACACTGTTGGTGGGAATGTAAATTAGTGCAGACACTGTGGAAAACTTTATGGGGGGGTTCTCAAAAAACTAAAAATAGAACTACCATATGACCCAGCAAATCCACTCCTGGGAATATATCTGAAAGAAACAAAAACAGTAATATGCACCCCAATATTCATAGCAGCATCATTTACAATTACCAAGATATGGAAGCAACCTAAGTGTCCATCAACAGCTGAATGAATAAAGAAGATGTGGTATATATAAATACAATGGAATACTACTCAGCCATAAGAAAGAACAAAATTTTGCCATTTGTGGAAACATGGATAGGCTTGGAGGGCATTATGCTAAGTGAAATAAGTCCGACAGAGAAAGACAAATACTGAATGATATCGTTGATATGTGGAATTTTAAATATACAACAAATTAGTAAATATAACAAAAAAGAAGCAGACCCACAGATACAGAGTACAAACTAGTGATTACCAGTGCAGCGGTAGGGGCACCACAGGGGTCGGGGGGTCGGGGAGTGGAAGGTACAAGCTATTGGGTGTAAGATAGGCTACAAGGTTATATTGTACAACATGAAGAATACAGTCAATATTTTGTAATAACTAAATGGAAAAGTAACCCTTAAAATTGTATTAATTTTTTTTAATTTTTAAAGAAAGAAAATGGAAATTAAATTTGGCAACATATAAAAGTGTAACATATCAAGCCAAAGTTGGATTCATTCCAGGAATGAAAGGTTGATCTAACAGTTAAAAATTAATCACTGTAACTCAGTATATTAGAAAAATATAAGAGAAAATTGCATAAAGCATCAATAAATACAGAGAATGCATTCGGTAAAATTCAACCCCATTCACAATAAACACATAGCAAACTAGGAATAAAAGGAAACTTTAACAAAATCTTTCCTCAAAGAACTATTTTAGACTTAGAGAAAATTTGCAAAAATAGTGCAAAAGTTGCAAATAATAGTTCTCATATAATATTAACCCACTTCCCCTAATCTTAACCATCTTACATAATCATAGTATAATTATTGAAATTAGAAAATTAACACTGATACAATATGATCTAATTTATAGACCTTATTTAGATTGTGCTCATTTTCCCATTAATGTCCTTTTCTGATCCAGGATCCAATCCAAGATCCCACCTTGCATATATTTGTTATGTCTACTTACTGTCCTCCAATCTGAGGCAGTTCCTCAGTGTTTCTTTGTCTTTCATGACCATAACACTTTCGAAGAATATTACAAAGTGATGTTATGCCAGAAGGGAACTTTCTTAATTTAATAAAGAACATGTTTAAAAAATCTAAGCACACTGTAGGATGAAGACGGAGAGGAGAAATAAAATGCACAAGGATCAGTAAGGAAGAAAAAAATGGTCACAACGCACAGATGACATTATTATATACATAGAAGATCTAAAGAAATCTACAGATAAACTATTACAATCAATGAGTGAATTTAGCAAGGTCATTAGATACAAGGTCAAAAAAGTTTTTAATCCATTGCATTTCTATCTAATTAGAAATTGAAGAAAAATTCAAATACCACATACAGTAGCATCAAGGACATAAATATATAGGAATAAATATAACAAAACTGTGTAGAATCTCTACACAGAAAATTACAATACTGTATTGAGGAATATTAAAGAAGAGTTACAAAAATGAAAGGAATGAAAGGGTATATTATGTTCACGGATCGAAATACTCATTTCTAAGATGTCAGTTCTTCCTAACTTGATCTATAGATTGAATGCAATCACAATTAAAATCCCAGTAAGGGACTTCCCTTGTGGTGCAGTGGTTAAGAATCTGCCTGCCAATGCAGGGGACGCGGGTTTGAGCCCTGGTCTGGGAAGATCCCACATGCCGCGGAGCGACTAAGCCAGTGAGCCACAGCTACTGAGCCCACGTGCCACAACTACTGAAGCCCACGTACCTAGAGCCTGTGCTCTGCAACAAGAGAAGCCACCGCAGTGAGAAGCCCACGCACGGCAACGAAGAGCAGCCCCTGCTCGTCACAACTAGAGAAAGCCTGCGCGCAGCAACAAAACTACAACACAGCCATGAATAAATAAATAAATAAATAAATAAATTTATTTTTAAAAAAATCCCAGTAGGTTTTTTGTTTGTTTTGATTTTCTTCTTTTGCGGGGGGAGGGGGTGGGATGAAGGAGTTTTGAAATTGACATGCCTATTCTAGAATTTATAGAAAATACAAAGGGCCGGGAATAGCTAAGACAATCTTGAAGAATAAGAACAGAGCTGGAGGATTTAGACTGCAGTAATAAGATAGTCTGGTATTGATACAAAGGTGTGAAAGAAAAGAGTCTAGAAATAGCCCACGTGTATATAGACAGTTATGACAAAAGGTGGCACTGCAGTGGGGAAAAGATGAGTCTTTCAATAAATGGTGCTGGGTCAACTGAACACCCATACAGAAAAAGAATGAATCTTGGTTCTTATGTGATACCATACATAAAAATCAAATCCAGATAGATTGTAGATCTGAGTCTGAAAGGTAAAAGAATAAAGCTTCTAGAAATTAGCATAAGAACATATATTCATATCCTTGTATCAGGCAAAATTTCTTAAACAAAACACAAAGAAGCACTAACCATAGAAGAAAAATAGACAAATTGGACTACATTAAATTCAAGAACTTCCATTTATCAAACAACACCATCAAGAGAGTAAAGAGGCAAGTTAAGGAATGGGAACAGATTTTTGCGATACATATAACCAACAAAAGTCTAATAACCGAAATACACAAAGAACTGCAAATTTGTAAGAAAAAGATTGGCAACAGAAAAAAAAAAGGCTAAACTGTAAAAGGGGATATCCAAATGGCCAGGAAACTTGTAGGTAAAAAAAAGAGTGCTCATCCTGGTTAGTCATCAGAGAAGCACAAGTTAAAACCATAGTAATTCACTACTACAGAACCCCCAAAATGACACAGGTTGGCAAATATCTGGTGAAACTGAGCTCTCAAACACCACTGGTGAGTGTCAATTGGTACCACCACTTTGGAAAATTCTTTGGCACTATGCATCAAAGCTGAATATAAGTACACCCCATAACCAGCTAAGTATATTCCCAATGAAATGGGCACATAATGCACCAAAATTCATGTGTAAGAATATTTATAGCAGCATTATTTTTAAAAGACAAATAATGGGAACAATCCAAATATCCATCAATAGGAGAATGAATATTATGTGAGTATATCACACAGTGGAATCAGACACAGAAATGCACATGAATGAGCTCCTAGTACATCTAGAGGGATCTCACAATGTGAGTATATCACACAGTGGAATCAGACACAGAAATGCACATGAATGAGCTCCTAGTACATCTAGAGGGATCTCACAATGTGAGTATATCACACAGTGGAATCAGACACAGAAATGCACATGAATGAGCTCCTAGTACATCTAGAGGGATCTCACAATGTTGACTGAAAGAAGCTAAACATAAAAGAGTACATAGTTTATGATTCTGTTGATGTAAAGTTTAAGCAGAGATCAGATTCACTTCTGATAATTAGAAGCCAAAGTGTGGTCCTATGAGGGGGGTTGAGAGGAGTTTCAGGGCCTCTTCTGGTCATTTCTTTATGTGAAAGGAGGTTACACGAGTGTGCTCACTGTGCAAATTCTTCAAGTTGTACATTTTCCATGTTTATGTTCAATAAACTTGTTTATTTTTTAATGAACGTAGCTTATACTTACCAATCTTCAATAAGTCTATAAATACAGTTACAGATGCACACAAAAAAACCAAACCTGGCTGTTACCCTTTACTTACACAGGCTGGGACTCTTACCTCACCCCAAAGTCCTTACCATTTTCCCAGCTCTTTCTTGGAGTCTCCAAAGGGTAACCTCACATGTATTTACAAAATCGTCTGTCAAACATTTCACTTTCTGCAAATATAAGAAAACCAGTTGTATAAAAAGTCAAAATCAAAATCCAGCTTAAGCCTCAACCAGGAGACTCTGCTATCAAAAATAAGGCCACATACTGCAATTTGCTTTTTGAATTTATCATGGACTTTCCCCCTTATCAGCATCTATAAATCCACCTTAAATCCTTCAACAGTTATATAGTAATCTGCTCTATAGCTTTCAATATTTTTCATAACATATCTCCTTTTAAAGGACATTTAAGTTGTTTTCAACTGTTTGCTTTTTCAAAAAACTGTACCAGTGAATAATCTAGCACATATCTTTTCCATTTGATTATTTTTTTTCATTAGAATAAATGATGTGAAGTTAAAATATTAAGCCAAAAGGTGCACGTGTGGATGAGGATTTGGACATGTTTCCAATTTATCTCCAGAAAGGCTTTAAGCATTTATCCCACCACAGTCTAGAAGAGCATCTCCTCCCCTGTACCCTTGCCAACACTGCTTATTGTCCGTCTTTTTAATCCTTGCCAAATCTGATGTATGAAAATAACATCTTGTCATTTTCATTATCATTTCTTTGATTATGAGCAAGGTTGAACCCACATTTAACTGTCATTTGTCGTTCTTTTTTTTTTTTTTTTTGGCGGTACGCGGGCCTCTCACTGTTGTGGCCAATCCTGTTGCAGAGCACAGGCTCCGGACGCGCAGTCTCAGTGGCCATGTGTCACTGGCCCAGACGCTCCGCGGCATGTGGGATCTTCCTGGACTCGGGCACGAACCCATGTCCCCTGCATCGGCAGGCGGACTCTCAACCACTGTGCCACCAGGGAAGCCCTCTCATTCTTCTTTTGTAGAATCTCCCATTTTTAGTGAGGTCTACTTCTGACTAATTTTTGAGTTGCTCATATATGGTAAAGAGATTAACCATGTTTCTATCACATATGAAGTAACTAATATTTCTCATTTTGACATTTAACTTTACATTTTCTTTTGTGCTCTGTCATGTCACACAGAAATTTTCCTTTGTTTTCTGGCTTTAATATCAATGCCAAGAAACACTTTCTCTATCCCAAAGATTATAAAACTATTTTCATCTGTTTTCTAGGCCAAGGTTACATATAAACAGTAAAGCCAGGGACTTCCCTGGTGGCGCAGTGGTTAAGAATCCGCCTGCCAATGCAGGGGACACGGGTTCAAGCCCTGGTCCAGGAAGATGCCACATGCCACGGAGCAACTAAGCCCGTGCGCCGTAACTACTGAAGCCTGTGCACTTAGAGTCTGTGCTCCACAAGAGAAGCCACCGCAATGAGAAGCCTGCACACCGCAACAAAGAGTAAAACCCGCTCGACGCAACTAGAGAAAGCCCACGCACAGCAAGGAAGACCCAACACAGCCAAAAATAAATAAATTAATAAATAATGTAAAAAAAAAAAAAAAACAGTAAAGCCAGAATTTGAACATGAGTTTGTCTTACTTCATACCTTGTGTGTGTAACTCTTCACTATATTGTTAGTTAGCAAATAATAGCAAGTATCTCTGGATATTAAAACTACAGGCTACCTTTAGTTTATTTTTACTTACCTGTATTTTCACACATGTACAATAAGGCATGATAGTATAGTGGTTAAAAGAGGGAACTCCGTGGCCACAGCTCTGCTACTTCTTAGTCATGTGATTCTGGAAAAGTTACTTACCTTCCCTGTGCCTTGATTTACTTATCCATAAAATGGGGGACATGGTAGTACCTACCTTGTAAAATTATTGTGCAAACTCAGTGAATTAAGACAAGTGTTAGAACAGTGCCTGCTATATCATAAGCTCAATATAAGCTTTTGTTTTAATGAACATAGACTACTTTTATAACCAAAAACCTTAAGCTTATTTTTTAAATGAGAATATGTTGTTAAGGGCAAGTAACTGAAAAGCCCCTTAGCCCAGCCCCCTGGAGAGCTGTCCTGGGATTCCAGGGCAAACCCTCACTGTCCAGGCCTCACACTCAGCTCCATCAAATTAAACCCCCAAGAGGACACAGCAGCTACACCCCCTGCTCCTAGTCCTGGCCTCCTCTCTTGTTTCCAAGAGGCAGAGCTTTCTAATCCCAAGTAGATTTTTAGGTAAAGAACAAATATTTGGAGGATGAAAAGAAAAAGGAAACGTGTCTGATTCACTCTTCAGACATCTCCCAAGTGCCCATTATGTGTGATCTACCTGGTCAGGTAACTGCTACCATTTATGAGGACCTACTGTGTGCTGGTACTTAATGAACACTATCTCATAAAAAACTCACCCCTTCCCATGAAGCAGACATGACTGTATCCCCATTTTACAGAGGAGGAAACTGAAGTTCAGAGAGCTAAGTGACTTGCCGCAAATCCCCAGAGCTGGTAAATGGCAGGGCCAGCCTTGTCCAGAGGTGGCCTGGCCCTGCTGCGCTCTGCTGATTTGGCTGCACTGTCTCTCCTAAGCTCCCAACCCTGCTTAAATATTATTTGGGAAGAAACTGGGGCCTCAAAGAAGGCCCAGCTGGGCAGACATCTGGGGTGGCCAGCCAGCCTCCCGCCAGCCTTGGGCAGAGCACCCACCTATGGCCACGAGGAAGGAAAGGGCTTCCGGGCTGCCGCTCGCCTGGGGGCCTGGCTGGGATCCTGACTGGGGACTCACCATGAACTGCTCTTCAAAGCTGAGCCCTGAATGCCTGGAACAGATTCCCGCTCTAGCCAAGCAGGGTGCACGCACACTGCAGCTTCCTCCCTGGCTCTCTTCCCACACACCTCTAGGCACTAGCCTCAGCCCACAGGGTGCCAACTGGGAGCCAAGGCATGTTGCCTAATTACCTCCCTCGAGACTCTGAAGGGTCTTCACAGCTTCCACAGGGCCGCATCCTCTCCTGTCCTCTTCCTGGAAGCGCACCCAGATCCCACTCTCACAGCTCCCCCAGGGAGGGGCTGGCTGTCCCCTCCTGCATCCCAGCATCACTCATGCCTCAAGACCTGTCTCGTCTTTCCCCCTGATCCCCAAGCCCTTCTCCTTCTGAAGCAGGAAGTAGGCCTTCTCCACCTTTGGATCCCCCAGCCTTCAGCCAAGAGCTGGGCCCATAGAAAGTGCTGGTGATTAATGAATGAGTACATAAATCTAAAGTAGACACACCTATAGTTCTCTTCAAGGAACTGGCTGATGAATGGCTCGATGCTTTGGGTTCTGGTGGAGAAATTAGAAAATCTGAATTTGAGAACAAGCTCTGCCCTGACCTGCAATTTAGTCCCTGGCTCTGGACGGATCATCAAGAACCTTTCTGAACCTGATATTCCTCAGCACACTCTGCACAGGGGGAGGAAAAGAAGGAGGTGACGGCCCTGGAAAGTGCTCTGCTTGAAGAGCAGCCCTGATTGCAGTTTCTCATCCACTGGGAGGGATAGTGATAGACCCTGGGGGGAGAGAGCTACCTACCCCCCCACACCCCAGCAGGTCTTCTTTTCCTCCACTGACCCCAGAGGAAAGCTGTTTTCAGACTTCAGGTGCTGGACACTCACAAAAGGGGCTTTGAAATTTCAAGGCCTTGCCCTATCCTAGAAGCTTGTCTTCCTTCCCAAGAACCCTCAGCTTCCCTTCTGGAAGGTCTGAGGCAGGGGAAGGATGTAAGACCATCTAGCTCAGGTGACAGGTGCCTGCCTGGGGACCTTTAAGTCCAGGCAGTGACCTCTCAGCCAGGCCCAAAGCTCTGAGGTCATTTCCCCTGACACCAGAGACTTGGCACCTGCTGGAATCCTTGGTGGATTAACATGCCAGGAGTGCCCCTGATCTGACGCCTCCCGCCCTGGCGCCTGGCAAAGAGACCTGGGAGGAGCACACCGCCTTCCGCTGCCCAGAGCTCAGGCCCTGCTGCAGGGCACGGTCCACAAAGGCCAGGGGAGAGGGAAGGTCACTGAGCTGCTAGCCTGCGTCCTGCAAGGCTGACCTTGGGCTCAGGGGCACCCTTAGGCAAGTGCAAGGGCAGACCCCTTCTGGAGACCTCAGAAGATCTGAAAGGGGATCCAGCCTGATTCTCGCAGCCCCTCCACTGTTGACGCCACCAACAGTTGCTAAGAGACAGCAGGCATCACAGGAGCTGGCAGGAAGTGTTCCCCAGAGCCCTGCCAACACCAGGCCCCTGGCAGAGCCTGAGTCTCTGTCCACATCCTCGGCCTCTGCAGAGGCCAGAGGTCGCCACCAGGAGCCAGTAGCTTTGCTGAGAAATCACTCGCTTGGAGCATGCAAGCTGCACCTAGCAATCCTCAGAGAGGAGGCGAGGGCGTTGGGGAGGACACAGGGTCTGGACACCAAGCAGTGTGCGATCGTGGTAGCTCCCTAGCTAGCAAGTCACGTAACCTCCTTTTTTTCTTTTTTTTTTTTTTAAAGATTTGTTTTCTGTTTTTTGTGGTTTCTTTAAATTTATTTTATTTTTGGCTGCATTGGGTCTTTGTTGCCGCAGGTGAGCTTTCTCTAGTTGCGGCCAGTGGGGGTTACTCTTCGTTGTGGTGCGTGGGCTTCTCATTGCAGTGGCTTCTCTTGTTGCGGAGCACGGGCTCTAGGGTGCACGGGCTTCAGCAGTTGTGGCACGTGGGCTCAGTAGTTGTGGCTCACGGGCTCTAGAGCACAGGCTCAGTAGTTGTGGCGCATGGGCTTAGCTGCTCCGTGGCATGTGGGACCTTCCTGGACCAGGGCTTGAACCCACGTTCCCTGAATTGGCAAGCGGATTCTTAACCGCTGCACCACCATGTAACCTCTTTGAACTTGAGTTTCTTTCTCAATAAAATGAGAATATTTAGACAACATCAACATACCTCCCAGAGGGATTGTTAGAATTGAAAGAGATAATGGCTGGAGAGGGCTCAGTAAGTTATAAGGTGGAGTTCAATGCCAGTCATTATCATTATAAATAAAGAATTGGGTTTAGGGCACCTGGTGAAAGAAGACAGGCCCATCCTCCACTCAGCCAAATTTGAGGTTTACCAAATCATGTCTACGGTAGGTTTTTATCCCATTTTTTAATAAATATATAAATGTATATGCTATCAAATGATATACAAAAATTATAAGACAGAATGTTTTAAATGATACATTTTATTAAACCTAATTTTTATAGATATATAAATAAAATCTATGACTAAATGTATTGTCTCATCTATAGTCTGGGAAGTTAGTCACAAACTGTTAATAACTACCTCATCAAGAGGGGATTGTGGGTGGTTTTTAATCTTACTCTCTTTCCTTACCCATATTTTCTGTCTTTTCTGTAATGTTTGATTGCTTGCGTGCTTTTTTAAGAAACAGACAGAGTGGGTTCCGGGCTACAGTGCTACAGAGGGGGCGTCTTCCACACTAGAAGATCCATCTTGTCCAGACTTTTACCATGGAATGACTCAGGCTCTGCACAGGTGGCTTCCTCGGGGCCGCTGATTCAGAGTAAAATCCTTTTTTCAAAGAAATCTCACACAGAAGCCCAAGGTACACGCAGGAGGGGGAGGCAGCCTGTGCAGTGGAAGGGGCTCAGCCTCAGGAATCAGAGAGGCCTGGGGCTGTAGGGCCCCAGACAAGCCCTCCCACCCCCAGCTCTTTATCTGTAAAATGGGATCCTAATACTTGCCCACAGGGCAGCTGTGAGAATTCAGTGTAAGCTCTTTGTAATGTACAAAATGTGTTAGCAATTAGTAAAGTTTTTAAACAAAAATATATAGTCAGAATTGCTCTGGTTAAAGGGCATACACCCCTTCCCTGATCCTCTGTGTAGCCCCAGTAGCCCCAAAGGGACCTCCAGGGGAGCCAGAGTTCCAAAAAGTGGGGTTGGAACCCTCTGTAGAAGGAGGGGCACTCAGCTAGGGTCAGGAGGCAGCATGCCCAGGCCAGGCTGGGCCGCTAGCCAGTTCCTAGGGCATTTTATCTCTCTGTGCCCTGGTTCCTTTGCAAACCAAACAAGAGTAGTTCTCAATGGGAGGTGTGAAAACTTTTGTTGGGCCTGGGGGCAGATTTTGCTTTGTCACAATGACTGTTGAATAGTCTCTCCTCTGGCCAGAATTTCAACTGCCCCTTCAAACAGCCTGGTAGATGAAACAGCTATTAATAGCCCCCTGTTTAAAAATCCATTTTACCTGTGTTTTATATGTTTACATATAAAGTGCAAGAATTTTTGCAGTTTTACCCTACGTTGTGTTTTCTGGGATCGTAAATCCTACGTAAATCAAGGTAAGATGTATTGTTTTGTGCATTAATTTACCAAGACATTTCAGAAAATCAAACCACTGATGGCAGCACAGCTCACAGTGTTTGACCCGCCAAAACATCACACCGCACACTTATGCTGATTCCACACACCAGTACAAGCATCCATTTCATTAATTCTACTGGCGCAGTTTGGCCAGGACAGTTGTCTGTTTGAAAGCCTATTTTTTTTTTCCTAAGCCTCAGTTTTTATTTATTTTATACAATTTTTAAAGGTTACACTCTATTTACAGTTATTACAAAATATTGGCTGTATTCCCCATGTTGTACAATACATCCCTGTACCTTACACCCAATAGTTTGTACCTCCCACTCCCCGGCCCCTATAGTGCCCCTCCCCTCGCCACTGGTAACCACTAGTTTGTTCTCTATATCTGGGAGTCTGCTTTCTTTTGTTGTTATATTCACTAGTTTGTTGTATTTTTAAAATTCCACATGTAAGTGGTATCATTCAGTGTTTGTCTTTCTCTGTCTGACTTATTTCACTTAGCGTAATGCCCTCCAAGTCCATCCACGTTGCTGCAAATGGCAAAACTTCATTCTCTTTTATGGCTGAGTAGTATTCCATTGTACATATATACGACATCTTCTTTATCCATTCAGCTGTTGATGGGCACTTAGGTTGCTTCCATATCCTACCATGAACATTGGGGTGCATATTAGTGTTTTTGTTTCTTTCAGATATATACCCTGGAGTGGAATTGCTAGGTCATATGGCAGTTCTATTGTTAGTTTTTTGAGAAACCTCCATACTGTTTTCCACAATGGCTGCACCAATTTACACTCCCACCAACAGTGTATGAGGGTTCCCTTGTCTCCACATCCCGTCCAACATTTGTTATTTGTGTTCTTTTTAATGATAGTCATTGTGACAGGTGTGAGGTGATTTATCATTGTGGGTTGTTTTTTTTTTTTTTGCCTGTGTTGGGTCTTTGTAGCTGCGTGCAGGCTTTCTCTAGTTGCAGCAAGCAGGGGCTACTCTTCGTTGCGGTGTGCAGGCTTCTCATTGTGGTAGCTTCTCTTGTTGCACACCTAGAGCACAGGCTCTAGGTGTGCGGGCTTCAGTAGTTGCAGCATGCAGGCTCAGTTGTTGCAGCACACGGGTTCTAGAGCGCAGGCTCCGTAGTTGTGGTGCATGGGCTTAGTTGCTCCGTGGCATGTGGGATCTTCCCAGACCAGGAATCGAACTCATGTCCCCTGCATTGGCAGGCAGTTACTTAACCACTGCACCACCAGGGAAGTCCCTCTCATTGTGGTTTTGATTTGCATTTCCCTGATGCTTAGCGATGTTGAGCATCTTTTCATGAACCCATTGGCCACCTGCATTTTCTCTTTGGAAAAATGTCTATTCAGGTCTCTTGCCCATTCTTTAATCAGGTTGGTTGTTTTTTTTGATGTTGAGTTGTATGAGCTGTTTATATATGTTGGATATTAACCCCTTATTGATCATATCATTTGCAAACACCTTCTCATATTCCATAGGTTGTCTTTTCATTTTGTTGGTTTCCCTTGCTGTGTAAAAGCTTTTGAGTTTAATTAGGTCCCATCTGTTTATTTTTACTTTTATTTCCTTTACTTTTAGGAGATGGATCCAAAAGAATGTTGCTGCAATTTATGTCAAGAGTGTTCTATGTTTTCCTCTAGGAGTTTTATGCTATCCTTACATTTAGGTCTTTAATCCATTTTGAGTTTATTTTTGTACATGGTGTTAGAGAATGTTCTAATTTCATTCTTTTACATGTAGCTGTCCAGTTTTCCCAGCACTGCTTATTGAAGAAACTGTCTTTTCTTTCTTATATATTCTTGCCTCCTTTGTTGTAGATTAATTGACCATAATTGCCTGGGTTTACTTCCGGGCTCTCTATCCTGTTCCATTGATCTATGTTTTTGTGCCAGTACCATAATGTTTTGATTATTGTAGCTTTGTAGTATAGTCTGAGGTCAGGGAACCTGATTCCTCCAGCTCTGTTCTTCTACTACACACAGGTATAAGCATCTGTTTCATTAATTCTAGTAGCATAGTTCGGCCAGGGCATTTACCTGTTTGAAGGCCTATTATTTTATTTTATTATAAAGTACTATTCTTTTATATATGTTATACATATAGGTCAGTTATGTTATGTATACATTTCAGAACAATAAAAAGGTTTTATAAAATATTTTTACCAAGTATTTGTTATAAGAAAGGGACTTTGACAGCTGTATCAAATTGTGGGAAGAGACTAGGAAAAGGAGCATAGGTGTTGGGACTGTGGGTTGGGAACCTCGGCTAACAGTAAACCATAGATTTCAAGTAATGACTCCCACCCTGCCTTCCCTGGCTGTTGAGCACAGTTCAGGAGCCCTCCTCCAGGACACCTGTTTTTGGGGCTGGGAAAGCTGTATCAGATCCAGTGGCCCTGCCCTGGAGCCATTCTCAGTCTGAGGCTCCCAATCCAAGGGGGATTTACCAGTTGAGAAAACCCCTGGTTAAACTGAACTCAGCACAAAAGACTGGGCGTCTCCTGATGATATTCTCAGCTTCCAGTCAGTTGGACTCATCAACCCAAACTGAGGCAAGGGGGTGGGGTGTCTCAGGCAGCATCTGAAGGGCATCCCTAGGGTTCTGGTTGCCAGGGAAACCACAGCAGCTGGAACTGTGAGCTCACAGGCTGCCAGGCACCCCACTAGGGCTCACACTCTAGAACAGAAGATCTCAAAAGTTGGTCCTCACCCTGGGGCCTAAGGACAAGTAAGAAGTATAAAACCAACATGTGTATATAAATGTAGAAGTTGTCAAGACTTGTTTCTTTGAAGCACTGTCCTTAGATCTGAGGTCATGACCTTCCTATTGTTTTTTGTATTAATATTACCTTGCTTTTACGAAATAGCGATGATGGTAGAGGAGCTGGGGTATTTTCATAAACACCCTCTACAAGGCAAAATAGTGAACAACCCTCTTTGTTGGCCCCACCATTTATTCTCTCTCCTTCCCCCTCCCCCCTCTCTCTCTCTCACCACCCTGCTCTTTTCTTTTCCTCTCTATCTTTCTATCTCCTCCTAAAAGTTTTGGAATGGAAGGAAACTGCATGAAAACCAACAAGTTCACTACAATGGTTCAGGAGCCATCCCAGTAGCCATCTGGACCTGGCACAGTGAGGTCACCAAAAAAGGGCGTGGTTAGGGCTTCCCTGGTGGTGCAGTGGTTGAGAGTCCGCCTGCCGATGTAGGGTACACGGGTTCGTGCCCCGGTCCGGGAAGATCCCACATGCCGCGGAGCGGCTGCGCCCGTGAGCCATGGCCGCTGAGCCTGCGCATCCGGAGCCTGTGCTCCGCAACGGGAGAGGCCACAACAGTGAGAGGCCCGTGTACCGCAAAAAAAAAAAAAAAAGAAAAAGAAAAAAAAGGGTGTGGTTAGCTTTACCTGGGGAAACTTCACAAAGGAGATGGTGTTTGAGCTACGTCTGATATTTCAGGGGCTGCTTGCTGGGGGATAGATAGATGGATGGTAGGAAGTGGGGGAGGAGGGATGGCGTGAGGCAGAGCATGCCAGCGAGCCTCTTGTTAGAGATGTTGCCATCAGAGCGTCTCATCCAAGAGGGGCCACACCAGGCCATGAAGCCGGAGTAGTCAGTGGACGCCAGGTAACTGCAGGTCTTGGGGGACAAGCTAAGACCCGTGGAGTCCAGCCTCTGAATTGATATCCTCAGCATCAAACAGTTACTGTCTAGGATTTGAAACTTCAAACTGAATATAGGCAGGAGGGTGTGTCGGGAGGCTAGGTGGTGCAGACAGCATTCTGAAGGAACTGGAGTCTCCCTTCAGAGGTTCTTTATGCAGGATGTCAGCAGGCCTTCCCCAGACCACAGGGGGATTCTGAGCCACTGGGGTCTCCAAAGTGACAAGAGACCTGTTGTGTAGACCACTCCCCAGGGACCTTCTTGAAGATACAGAAGCAGCAGATTTTGCTGAGACTGATGACGCCTGCACTCTGTGAGAACAGTATACCCCCTACACAGGACGTGTAGGCTCGGTTCAGTCTCCAGCCTCGGGGGTGGGAGGTGGGGTCCGGCGGGGGGTGTTTAGGGGATTCCCTATTGGAATAAAATTGGACTTATTTTATTTATTTATTTTTTATCCTTGTACTATTTTTTTTGTTTTTTTAGGCTCCGGGCACGCAGGCTCAGCGGCCATGGGTCACGGGCCCAGCTGCTCTGCGGCATGTGGGATCCTCGCGGACCTGGGCAGGAACCCGTGTCCCCTGCATCGGCAGGCGGACTCTCAACCGCTGCGCCACCAGGGAAGCCCCTCCCTTGGACTATTTTGAATTTTTTCCAGTTTTATTAAGAATAATTGACACACATCGCTATGTAAGTTTAAAGCGTACAGCATGATGGTTTGATTTACATATTGTATATTGTGAAATGATTATTGTAATAGGTTCAGCTAATGTCCATCTTCTCATAGAGTTACAATAACAACTTTTATTTTTTTATATAACTGTTTAATTTTGTTCTAAGCCTCTGTTTTGCTAGGTGGCAGAAATGTCATCTCAAGCAACTTGGGTGCTTGCCTCTTTGCTCAGGATCACCTCTAATTTCTGGAGTACTTACCAGGGCTTGTTATCAAGGGTCCACGTCCCATCTGTCCTCAGGGTTGATGTGAGGGACACTCTCTCCTCAGTGCTCTGGGTCTGGAGCCTCTCTCACTGCTGGGGGGCCCGGCATCACTTCATAGCTCCCCACTCTTGGAAGTTGTCTGCGGCCACAGCCCTTTCTTTGGATCTTGCTGCCTCTCCCGAACTCTTCCCAGGAAGGGACATTGGGTGCTCTGGTCATTGGCTGGGAGTTTTGCCTCCAACTCGAGGCTGAGATAGGGGTCAAGGTCCCTCTCGAATCCAGAATCCATCAGTACCTACTGCAGGCCTTCCTCTCTGCCTCTCTCCCCTCCCCCAACTTGTGGCATCCTATCTGCCCTAGGGGAGGGGTGCTGGTCTTACTCATCATGTACCCGCCTCCATCTTTGAACGTTAGATTTATTCTTTCTATTTGTCTAAAGGTATAGGTTTCTGAAACTCAAAAGCCAGGGAAAGAACATTTTTCTCCTCCACTTTCATCACGTCCTCTCCCCAAGGCATCCAGCAAGTCTGGGCTTAGCTGCCTGAATGGGGCAAAAGGACCATGGGTGGGTCTGGATTCTTCTCTGTTGGAGCCCTGTTGGGATCCTCTTTGTCCTGTTCTGTGCCAGGTATTTGTCTCTTCATTTGGTTCCCTCCCTAATTATTAAAACAAAACAAAGCAAAACCTCTCCGGCTCTTTGCTGCAGCCCTTGCCTAGGGCGGTCTCTGGCAGGTTATCAGTGCTCTCTGAAGGTGGCCTCACCGTACCCAAGCTGCTCTGCCATGGGTGATGGACAATGGGTGATGGGTGATGGGCCAGGGCATGGGTGCAACCGATCTGTTGGGGCAATTAGTAATCAGGAAACTTGCAGGTCCGTCTCTGGTCCCTCTGGCTCTCTCATTCCAGTGCTCAGAGATTTCATTTCCTTGGCCACAAGGAAGATGATGATGATAGAAAATTACAAACAGGGAAAAGTTATCTTGCTTGTGGTTATTGCTAAAAATGAAGCAATGTTTCAGGACCATGTTTTACATTAAAAAGTATTTCCTCGGGACTTCCCTGGCGGTTCCAGTGGTTAAGACTCTGCGCTTCCACTGCAAAGGGCATGAGTTTGATCCCTGGTCAGGGAGCTAAGATCCCACCAACCGCCAACAAACATCTTATTCTTTATCTGTCACCCACAAAGTGACAGCTTTTTCTCTCTTTTTTACTTTTCTTTTAATCCAATTTCCAGAAACAGAAGCTGCCTTTCTTGGAGATTTAAGTGTTTGTCCTTGAGAGATTGGGCTCTGTTTTTTGCCACCTACTACCCAATAACTGGTAAGAGGTGATTTGCATATACTGAGCCTCAGTTTCCTCATCTGTAAAGTGGGGATGCTAATAGTACCTACCTCAAAGAATCGTGAGGATTAGATGAGTGAATACATGTAAAATGTTTTAGCTCCATGTCTGTCACACAGGCAGCCCTCAATGAGTGTTGGCTTGAATCAAGATGTGACCTAATTACTTCCCTGTGGTCCTTGGGAACTTATGGGGAGATTGGCATCAGGAATTCAAGGTTTTAAACTAAAGGAAGACTATTGTACTGGGAGGAAGTGAGAGAGGGAAATGCTAGAGATTTCAGGCCCCATGATATCATTTCAACTATAAACAGCAGCAGAGCCAGCAATTCCTCCGTCATCCTGCAAAGCAAGGAGCTCCTTCCTTTAAGTCACTTGAAGGACAAATAGAGCCCCACCCCCTCTGCCAACATAGGCATAAGGAAGTAACTCGAGAACCACATCCACCAACAGAGAGTGAACTAGAAGTGCCCTGGTGGGCGCCGGCCCCGCAGCTGTGCTCCATCCATGGCTGCCAGTGCCCTCCAGCCTCCCTCGGCAGCCCAGGGACTGGGAGCTCCACCACGAGCTTCCAGTGAAGCCCCACTTCAGCAGGCTCCCGGATAATCCTCGGTGTGGACTTCCAGGATGGGGTACTTTGACAAGAGAGAAGCAGAGAAACATCTTTGTCCGTGGATTTCAGAAGCATCCCTTAGGATTCCAGAGCTGGACACATCCTCTGGCGCCCACTGGCCTTCTTTGGACAGCCCACCTCTTAGCTACTCATGACTAATCACCATCACCATTAGCACCATCGCCATCATCATCACTGATGTTCCTTTTGAGCACTGATTACAACCTGGCACTTTTCTAAATACTAGTGCCTCCTCATACCAGCACACCAAAGCCCCTCAGACTCCCCTAGAACCCTGCCCAAAAGGCCCTCTCCTCTAGGAAGCCTCTGTTGCTCTGTGAAGCTAGCAGGGGAGATCAGGTCACAAATATCTGTTGAGTACCTACTATGTATCTGAAAAAGACACACTGAGTTGCTGCCATTAAACAACTAATTGCAAGTGTGACAAAGGTGAGCAAAGGGGAAGTGCAGGATGCCCCTGGGAATAGCCACCATGGAGAGTCGACCTCCTCCAGGGTGCCCAGGGCCAGAGCCCAGGCCAGTCACTGAGTGCCTCACAGGTCAATCGCCCATCTTCTTGGCTGTTATTTCCACCATGTATGCACCTCATTCCCTCTGGTGGATGGATCGTTGAGTGACTTCATAATGGCAGAGTTGGGGAGGGATTCTGGGGTGTGTCCAGGCTGTGAGCTCGTTGAGGACAGGAAATATCTCACCCCTGCATCTTTGTGCCCAGAGTGGACATTGAGGAACAAATGTGGCTCCAGAAAAAGAAACTATCAAGAAAACGAAAATGCAACCTACTGAGTGGGAGAAAGCATTATACCCCCAATATATTAAAAACTCACACAATGCAATAGCAAAAATACATACGATTCCATTTAAAAATGGGCAGAAGATCTGAATAGACATTTTTTCAAAGAAGACATGCAGATGGCCAACAGGCACATAAAAAGATGCTCAACATCACTAATAATCAGAGCAATGCAAATCAAAACCACCATGAGATATTACCTCACACCTGTTGGAATGGCCGTTTTCAAAAAGACCAGATGTAAGTGCTGATGAGGGTGTAGAGGAAAGAAAACCCTAGTGCAGTGTTGGTGGGATTGTAAATTGGTGCAATCACTATAGGAAACAGTATGGACATTCCTCAAAAACTTAAAAATAGAACTACCATGTGATCCAGCAATTCCACTTCTGGGTATTTATATAAAGAAAAGGAAAACATTAACTCAAAAAGATATCTGAAATCCCATGTTCAAGACAGCATTATTCACAATAGCCAAGATATGGAAACAACCTGAGTGACCATCAATGGAAAAGTAGATGAAGAAAATGTGATATATATATATATATATATATGCTGGAATATTATTGAGCCATAAGAAAGAAGGAAATCTTGCTGTATGGGACAACATGAATGGACCTTGAGGGCATTATGGTAAGTGAAATAAGTCAGAAAAAGAATAATATCATATGATATCACTTATATGTGGAATTTAAAAAAGAAACAACAAAGAAGCTCAGAGATACAGAGAACTGATCGGTAGTTGCCAGAGGAGTGGGATTGGGGCAGGGGGTGGTAGATGAAATGGGTAAAGGGGGTTAAAAGGTACAAACTCCAGTTATAAAATAAGTTCTGGGGAATATAATGTACAGCATGGTGACTATAGTTAATAATACTGTATTATATATTTGAAATTTACTAAGAGAGTAGATCTTAAAAGTTCTCATCACAGGAAAAAAATCTACTATGTATGGTGACAGAGGTTAACTAGACTTAATTGTGGTGATCATTCTGTAATATATACAGATATTGAACCATTATATTGTATACCTGAAGCTAATATAATGTTATATCAATCATACCTCAATTTTTTAAAAGACCATGAAATGATTTTTTAAAAAGGAATAAATATGAAGTGAATTAACATAGGAAGGAACAACAGAATAGATGAAGCCTTCATCATTGCCTTTTTTGTTTCTTCTTGGCAGTGCTGTGTGGCATGTGGGATCTTAGTTCCCTGACCAGGGATGAACCTGTGTCCCCTGCAGTGGAAGCACGGCGCCCTAACCACTGGACCACCAGGGAATTCCCCATCATTGCCTATTATAAGATAAAATTGTAGGGACTTCCCTGGTGGTGCAGTGGTTAAGAATTCGCCTGCCAATGCAGGGCACACGGGTTTGATCCCTGGTCCGGGAAGATCCCACATGCCGTGGAGCGACTAAGCCCGCGAGCCACAGCTACTGAGCCCGTGCGCCTAGAGCCCATGCTCCGCAACAAGAGGAGCCACCACAATAAGAAGGTCGCGCAGCAACTAGAGAAAGCCTGCGCGCAGCATCGAAGACTCAATGCAGCCAAAAATTAAAAAAAAAAAAAAAAGATAAGTAAATTTATAAAAAAAAATTTTAAATAAAATAAAACTGTAGGGGACTTGGGCTATTTCCCATTCTTCCCTGCCCAATGCCCGCCTTAGTGCTTGGCCCATAGTAAACAACACCATTTGTTGAATGACTAAACGGATGCATACCTGAAAAAGTATAACCCTGGTATCTATCAGAGTGTACAGTATAGTGTATAGTATGCACTCTATGAGTGTTTGACAAATAAACTAATAAGTGAAATTATTAACATTATGCATATCCCTTAGAAAACTACCAAAATTCTTTTCCCCATTATCTTCTATTAATATTTACTGGTAACAGATTTTCTACAACCTCACAATTGTTTACTCCCTTTTCTGGAATTTCTTAGCAAATTAAAAAAAAAAAAACCCCACTGGGTGGAAAGTGGGCTGAGTCTACCTAAAAATATCTCCACGCGAGCAGCCAAATAGACTGTGGAGTCTGCCCGTGGCCTCCTGCTGGCGTTAGGGCTGCCACAGAGTGAGAGAGCGGGGACCAGGTAGCGGAGGAGGCTCCTGGGGCCAGGCAGGCTGCTCGCAAAAGCACAGCTACCTCAGCCGTATTCTCTCTGGAGGCTCAGTTTTTCTATTTTCAACATCATTATCCAATTTCCGTATGATTTTACAAGATGCAGGGCAAATATTAGTACAAGTCCTTCTTTGCAAAGAGAAGCCATTTAATCCAATGAAGTATGGTTCACGGTGATGGATGATTTTGGACAAGCCGACCTTGTACAAAGTCAACATTTACGGGACTCTCAGAGCAGCCTCCCCTGCTTGAAGAAGGCCGTTCCACGCCTGCTCAGCTTGATCCTCCATCAAAGGAAGTCAGAGCAGAAAGGGGAGGCAGAGAAGGGCCATCTTTACGAAACTTGGAGGCTGAAAGATCAAGGCTGAGAGCAGAGAATCCTGGCTGACTGCGGAGTAACTTGGGGGCTTTCCCACGGTCCATTGGATTCTCCAGGGTGGTCCCTCGAGCTCACTTCCATTGTCAAGCACTAATCCCTCTTCTTACTCTCCACCTCACCTCAAAGGCTGAGCAGGGGAAGATCTTTCCTTGCCACCCTCCTCAGGAACCTCTTTTTTCCTCCTCCTTCCTCTCCTACTAGGGATATTTGCTTAAAACAAAACGGAAAAAAAACCCAGAAGAACAGTTGAAAGATCAAAAAAGGTGCGACTATGCACAGGCAGGGGGCCTTGCTTTCTACTCTACCTTTTCCTGGGGGAAGGAGAGAGAAGGCTCCAACGCTTCTGCCCACCACTCTCCCCCAGCTGTTTGCACCCATCACAAGCACCAAGCCCGAGGCCGTGGGTCAGGGAGCACAGTGGGACAGCTCAGGGAGTGAGCTCTGGGCGGCTCCTACCCGCCCCCCCCGACTCTGCCCCAACCCAACAGACCCTTCCCAGTTGGTCTACCCCCCAGGGAGTGGCACAGGAAAGACTGGGATTACTCCCTCTGAAATACTACCATCCTCATCCACTTCAGCTCTTCTCCTACAATCATCACAATTTCTCCCGTGCCCACATGCGAACCTGTACTATTTTTTATAGCACAGGCCTTATTAAGGTATAATTTCCATTAAAATTCACCTATTTTAAGTATAGCTTGATAAGTTTTGATAAATTCAAACAGTATGTAACCACCACTAGAATCATGATCTATAGAATGTTTTCATCGCCCCAAAAGTTCCCACACGTCCCTTTGCAGTCACTCTCCTCCCCTCACTCCTGACTCCTGGTGTGCTATTGCTTTGCCTTTTCGAAGTTTCATACAAGGGGGATCATATAGATCCATTGTTTTGTGATGGCTTCTTAACTTAATGCTTTTGAGGTTCATCCAAGTTGTGACATGTATTAACTGTTCAATCTTTTTTATTGCTGAGTATGGATTCTCCTTAATTTGCTTGTCCCTTCACCTGTTAAAGCACACTGGGCAGTTTCTAGGTTTGGGGTCCTATGTACGAAGCTGCTGTGGATACTTGGGTACAACCTGTACTATTTTTTATTTAATATTTTTCTTTAAATTAAATCTTTAAAGTTAAAATTACCATAAATGCAAAACCTTTATAGTGTACCATAAGTCAACCAGGCAAAGACATGAAAAAGGATAATAAAAACAGTTATTCAATTCTAGCTAGATCCTGTTGCCTGCTCTCAGAATTCTTTAGACTTGTGTGCAAGAGCTTGAGTGAGGGAGAGCTCTTGGTGAAGAAGAAGGGAAATAGAAGGAGGCTACACAAGGGTGTAGGTTCCACTGAAGTCTGGCCTTAGCCTGGTCCCGGGAGCTCTGGACCACAAAAGACAGCATGGCCTTGAACCACCTTGATGCATGAACACGGGGCCCTGCCTCCTGTACCCATCAGTCATTGCCTGAAGATGCCCCCCCACCCCCCAGTGATGGTGTCATCTCTCACCTATTTCCAGGTGAGGCAACTTCCAAGAGAAGGGTGTAAGCTGTTGGCAGCCAACACTCACGGCAGCTGGGAGGTGAGGGACAGTGGGTCAAGGGGATCTGAGCGGGGCCGACATAATTATTACACCAACCAGAGGCTTAGACCTGAGGTCGCTGCCTCTGGAACTTAAGAAGAGAGATGAGCACGTGTCAGAGAGATGTTAAAGATCTGTTAGCACCAAACAGAGACTGTCTCCTTAAAGCTATCTGACAATGGGAAAAAGAATTAAAAATAGACCAGCTTGCTCACGGATACACTGTTCCTTGATGCCCTGCCTGGTCTATTTGCCGCCTTCCTCAGCTCTGGTATCTCACCCACATTTTGGGACACAGTAGTCAAGCTTTGAATGGGGTCTAGCCCCAGGCTGCCTGCTTAGTTCCCCTGCTCTCTTGGTGTTTGCAATTTCCTAGCTGTTTCATCCAGCAGTTGGCTTGTCAGAGACTCTGCCCATTATTTGCTCCCGGGTCTGTTCCCTGCCTTTCCGCTATTCTCTATACAGGAAGCTACATTTCCCAGGCTCCCTTGCCAAGTCACTTCCAGATAACTTTGACCAATGGGGGAAACTGGTGAGAAACTGGAGTACAGGAAGAGGGGAGAAGATGGGTGTTTCTCCCCTCTTGTTCTGCCTTAGGTGGCACCTAAAGCAGTGGTCGTGTCTCCTCTATGGCTCCAGCACTCATAGGACAGCCCTCATGGGCCCCAGCTCCTGCAGGACAGCCCTTAACCTCCACGTGGCCAGCGCCCACAGGAGCCTTGCCTGGTTTAGTGTCTGCCAGCAGCTCTGGCTCTGGCTGGGCTCGCACTCCGCAGCCTCAGGGTGAGAGGCTTCCTGTTCTTGCTAAGCTGTGTTCTTCACTCTTCCCTGTTTAGCTTCTCGTCCCTTCCATTTTCCGTATAACCAATTCCTTGTATTAAATTCCCTCTGTTGGCACCAGAGAGAGACTGTCTCCTTAAAGCTCTCTGGCGATGGGAAAGAGAATGAAAAAGAGACCAGCTTTCTCACTCAACAGATACAGATCTACAGTAGTTTCTGGACCCTGACTGACCCAGAGAAGCAGCGAGACAGCAGTGAGCTAACCAAGTGTTTACAAAGTTGCCAGTAAGAAGCTCTGCAGAAATCAATCATATGAGAAGGTCATTTGACTGTGAAATTCACCCAAGGCTAAGGGCCAAGCTTCATGCACTTGAAAACCCAGATAGGATATAGAGGAAGAAGGAGGAAGAGGAGTAATGAACAGTTCACATATCTCCAGAAATCCACTGTATGTCAACAGTCGCGCCCTTGACCTTGCTCCTAGCCCAGCTTCTTCCTCTCACAGCAGCGCTAGCCCTTCCTGGCTTGCTTGGTAAGGGGCACTGACTCCTTTCTGCTGGCTCTTCAAAAAAAGTGTTTCTCATCTGTCCAGTGGGCCCTCTCATTAACAACCAGGATGTAAAGAAACACAGAGAGAGAGATCACAGAGGGACTTAATTTAGAACCACTTAAGTAAGTGGTTTTATGAGACCTGATTCCCTCTGTTATTTCTGAACAGTGCCACTGAGAATTTGAAGGCTCGCACGCAGCTCCCACTTTTAATTACAGGTGGGAATTACCCTCCAGGTGGGAGAGTCAAGGAGAGAGGCAATCCTTCCAGGGAGAGTAAGACCGGGGCTGGACCCCAGCGCTTTGCCTGGGATTGTGCTGTCAATTTCTCCTTGGAAATGGCCATGATTAGAGAGAGGGCCAGAAGGGAGCTCGGGGGAGGCTAGCCAAAGAGCAGAGTAACCTGGTACTGAAACAACACGAGTGCAGGGGACACTCCTTCCCTATGGGCGTCTTAAGACTTCACCAGGCTGCCTTGCTGGAAGGGATTCCCTCCAAGCCAGCTGCCCATGAGGGCCCCCAGGAAGCAGGACCTGCTCCAATCCCCCAGAACCTTCTCATGTGTGACACATTACATCTTTAAAAAGAAAAAAATAATGCTGTAGGTTTGTAACTGTCTATGGCTGGCCCCCTGGCTGGCCCCCTGGGTCTGGGCAAAAGCGACAACTGTGGATTCAGAATCCTGGGGCCTGGTTGTCTGAAGGGCATGGCTGATTGGGTGAGTGATGGGAGGGGCTCTCCCGGAGGGGGCAGCTGTATTATCGCTCCAAGAAGGACTTACCAAACGGCGAAATGGGGAGAACAGGTTCAGGAGCAAGTGACTAAAGCTGGGTTTTCTTCCTCTTTTTATTTTTGGAAGCATTCACTGAATACTTAGTGTGTCAGGCACCAGCCTAGGCCTGTCTCAGGCCCGTCTCTTGCCTGAGCTCATTGGATCTTCGCAGCAGCCCCAGGGGTCAGCTGCTTCACACTGGTGAGAAGGAAGTCAGTAAGTACGTAAGGGAGATAAAGGAGCGTGCCAAGGTCACACAGCTGCCAGTGGCTCATTTTGCAAGAGCAATATTTAGACTCTGCAACCCAGGAGGCAAACTAAACACCTGGTGAGGCAAGGGTCAGCTGCCCGAGAGGCAGAGAGGAGGGCCCCAGGTGGGGGGATGGTGGCATCGCGCTCATGTGAAAGTTAGGCCAAAATAACCCACTGAGAAGCAGGGAAAGGAGGAACTGACTGGGTGTGAGTCTATGAAACAGATGATCTGTGCGTTTGGAAGCAAGGGCAGTGTCCCCGTTTCATCTGGACCTTTGCCCTGAAGGCTTTGCCTGGAGTTTGTCTTCACTTCAGCTCTTTCCCGGGAAGCCTTATTTCTTGTTTACTGCAGATGTGATGGAGAACCCGCTGTGCCCTGGAGCCTACTGAGTGCTGTGGAGGACACAGATATCAACGAGATAGGATCCCTGCCCTGGAGAAGCCCACAGGGTAAAGAGAGGGGGCCATATATCCAGATAGAAATGACCAAGAGATGCCTGACTAGAGGAGTGAGCAAATGGTGCAAGATCCGGAAAGGAGAGGAATCAGGGAGGACTTCTCAGAGGAAGTGGTCTTTGCCATAGACCCAGAAGATGGACTGGGCTTGCAATTGCTGGATTGAGAGGGAAGGCTAGCTCAGGCTGAGGAAGTAGCCTGAACACAAAGGTGCAGAGGAGAAAAGGGGGTGGGGGTGGGGGTGGGGGAATGGCCAGGATCGGTGAGGAACCATATGTGGCTGGAGGGTGAGCTTTCGGAGCTGGTGTAGGGACAATAAGCCTGGAACGGTCACTCAGGTTGGGTGATGAAAGGCTCCACTACTTACTGCTACACACTCGGCACTTCTACACGGACAGCCCTAACCCTCAGAACACAGCTCCAGGGTGGGGATCAGCCCCCTGTTTGTCACATGGGGAAACCAGGGACTGTAGCAATTCTTTCTCCTCACTTCCTCTTCCTCCACCATCAGCAAGAGGTCTTCCTTGGAGGCCCCTGTGTTCCCTTGAGGACGACGACCTATTCCATCCACAGGTCCTGGTGGCTTCACATCAAGTTGCCATTTCCCCTGGCGAAAGGCTGCTCCCAGAAGCTTGGTGTAGTGGGCAGGGCACTGGACTGGGAGATGGGACACCTGGGGCCTAGTCTGGACCCCATCACCAACCGGGGCACCTTGTGCAAGTCACTTCCTCTCTCTGGGTCTTGCTTTCCTCATCTCCAAGATGAAGATGAGGAACTGAACTGAAGGTCTACCAACTCCAAGAGTCTGTGAGTGGTGAAATGGGGCCCAGGGTCAAGTTCAGGTCCCCGACATCCAATGAGGGGAAAAAAACAAGTGAAATGAAAGGGGCAGCAGTGTGAGGGCACCTGGCGACAGTCTGCCTTGGAAACAGCTGGCCTCAAAATCAGCTTGATGGGGGAAGCTGGGCTTCACAAAGGAACTGAAGTTTGAACGGCCCTGTGAAGGAAGGAAGGATGGGTATGAACTGCTAGGTGGACAGGACAGGAAGGGCTTTCCAGGCAGGAGGAGCTGTGTGGACAAAAGCAGAGAGGGAGGCGACAGCGTATGGCCTCGGGAAAGTGCAAAGGTGAAAACAGAATGGCTGGAAGCGGCAGCCAGGCCCATCCCCATGGGGCCAGGGGAGATGTTCTGTCCCAAGGGACGTGCTCGGGGTGCCCATGGAAACCACTAGTTTGACGGCCGGCCGATTGCAGCGTGGGTAGATACCTGCACCCCATGTAGATCCCCGAACAGGCATGGTTTCCCCCTGTGGTCCTCACCTCTCCAGGAGTGACAAGGCAGAGGTAACTCACCACAGACTTTTTCCTACTTGGGAAAACAGGGTGAGCATCCCTGTGGGTGGGCATCGCAGGGACCCTTGGTTGGTGCAGTGCTAAAAAAACAGGACACGTGCTCTCTGGAGCTGCAGCCTGAGTGCTCACAGCATTAAAACCATTATCTGAGTTGAAGAAAATGAAAGATTAGGCAGTGTGGATTCAGGACAAAGAGGCCTCTCCCAGGGCCCTCTCCTCCAGGCCAGGCATGTAGTAATAATTTAACATTTTCATATATGCCCCATTCCCCCGCTATAAGATTGACAGATTTATGATGGTAAAGACAGTATCTTTGCCATCTTTATAGGCCCCTCAACCTTTGGCCCCCTGCTTTGAAGTCACCCAGAATGGATTCCACCTCGAGCTCAGCTACTACTTCCTGCTGTGTGACTTTGACAAGTCACTCACCCCCTCTGGAGACAGGGTAATCAGGCCCAGGCCAGATAGGATTATTGAGAAAAGATTATTATTGGAAGGATTATTGAGGCTGCACCTCCCTGGGCCCTCCACCATGGCAGTTATTGTGACTCCTGTTGTTATCTTAAATGGATGAAGAAGTAAGATGCTGGCCCTCTCTGACCCTCTAGTGTCTTCATCTGTAAGCAAAGGTGCTCAAGCACTTCTCCTTGCATCTACCTGGAATATCTCGGTGACCAGTGCTTCCTGTAAGAGGAGTCTCCTTGCTACTGGCTTCCCAAGAGATTCCCTTGCCCTGGGACCTGCAGAAGTGATAGAAACGTGTGCTTCTCAATTCTGAGACTCTAAGACTTAGAGCAGAAGTTCATGGATCCTTTCACGGATCAGCCTCATGCGTGACCCAGGAGCCTCCTAAATTGGAGGCAGAAGGCTGTGAGAGTATACTTTCCGGAAAGAAGGTCCATATTAATTGCCGTTTTATTTCATAGAATCAGATTACTCTCCTCAAGGGTCCTTCAGGGTTTGGACTGAGTCTCCAATGCCCAGCACAGTGTAGGTGTTTTAAGAGTGAAATTAATGGACATTTGTGAATTGATATGGTCCCCCAGGGGTGTGTTTTGTTCAGGATATGAAACGGATCTGAATTTAAGGTGACTATATTCAGGTCCATGATAAACCCCAATAATTTGGAGATTACAACATCCTGTTGTTTGTCTGATGCAAGTTCCCATACTCCTCCATATTCCCCATATCCAGAGCTCCTATGAATACTGATGGGTATAAACTGCTTTTCAAAACATGAAGTATATTATATTGATATTAATTTTTCTTGGGGCCTCTCTGAGACTCTCTCAACACCCTTAAAAGTTGTTGATATACTGAAAAACCAGGATTTGGAAATACCACCCCCAATCCAGGAAATAAAGAAGATTAAGAAAAAAGGCCTTTTGTAATTCCCTGGCAGTCCAGTGGTTAGGACTCAACGCTTCCACTGCAGGGGGCTCGGGTTCGATCCCTTGTCGAGGAGCTAAGACCCCGCATGCCGCACGGCGTAGCCAAAAAGAAAAAAAAAGGAAAAAGGCCTTTTATACCCTGTGTCCTAGGAACTCTTCAAAGCCAAAAGGTCCTTTAGACCTACAGTGGGCCTTGGTGATGTTGCTTGGTAGCAAGGGCAAAGAGTTATCCAGGCTGAAACATCAAAAATGGCTTCTCAGCCCCACTTCAGCCCCCGTAGGTTGTATCATGCAATCTAGCACTTATTTATTGTATTGTTTTAAAGCTTTATATTATTAAAGTAGCAGATGACATCAATCTTCCATCGCACTTCTCCCCACCTCAGAAGCAACCTCTTTAACCACTAGTGATTGCAACTCTTCAGGTGGTTAATTCCACCTCAGAGGACATCTATTGACTCACACTGGGAAACATGAGGCTCTAACTCACTCACTCAATGTCCCCTGACTAGTCCTCTCAATGTTCAGCAGTTCTAGTATTACTTTTCTTCTGTCCATTGGTTGCCTTTGTAAATTTAAATATTCAGAACTTTCTTTTCCATCAACCTGACATACTCCCTAACTTCTCTCTCACTTTGTAAGATAAAGATATCAGAACTCTTTACCATTTTTTTTCATCCTCCATCCCCCACCTTTCACACTTCATCTTTTGTCAGCTACACTTAAAAGAAAAAAGAAAACCTTTTCTTTTAGTACAACATAAAGAAATGTGCATGCATCGTAAGAGTACACTTTGATGATTTTTCAGAAAGGAAACACACCTTTCTAACCAGCACCCAGATCAAGAAACAGAACATGGGCTTCCCTGGTGGTGCAGGGGTTGAGAGTCCGCCTGCCGATGCAGGGGACGCGGGTTCGTGCCCCGGTCCGGGAAGATCCCACATGCCGCGGAGCGGCTGGGCCCCGTGAGCCATGGCCGCTGAGCCTGCGCGTCCAGAGCCTGTGCTCCGCAACGGGAGAGGCCACAACAGTGAGAGGCCCACGTACCGCCAAAAAAATAAAAAAGAAAAAAGAAAGAAAGAAAGAAACAGAACCTTATTGTTCTCCCCAGAAATACCCGTTGTGATGTTGGAAGAATCTCAAAGTTGTCCAAAACAAAACCAATTTTAATACATGCTTTAAAAACCAGTTTATATCCATCAGCATTTGTAGGGACTACGAGAAATGGGAAATACAAGGGGGTTATGGGAAATAGCATACAATTCGATAAAAAATAGGGTTCCGTAATAAAAAAAATTATTGGGTTTTCCATGGAACTGGACACAGTCGCCTTAAATCCTTTTTTGTTTGCTTCCAGTTTGGACCATAATTTTCTTGTACAGTCCTCTTTTTTCCTGGAGTTTCTAACTGACTTAGCTTTTGTAACCCTTGCATTATGTGTCTATCATATTCTTACATTAAAAAAAAAAGCGCCTCAACTGAAGTCCTCCATTTTTCCAGATGCCTCTGTCCTGAACTCCTCCATCTTTCTGCTGCGGTTTAAATGATTTCCTTCTTGGCAATACTGTGTCTTCTGCTCTCCTGAGTTAGAGCTACTGTTTTCCAAGACCCCATTTTCCCCTACTTACTGGTTTACACATCCTCACATAGCTTCCTATGACAGGGACTGTGGGAGTTAAATTTTCTGAGAATTTGCCTGTTTGGAAAAGTTTTTTATTTTGCTCTTACCTGCTAGATATTTGGTTGGGTATAGAATTCCAGGTTTAAAATAATATTTTCTCATAACTGTGAAAGTATTTCTCTATTATGTCCAGAGTTACTACTAAGAAGTCTGAAACCAGACTGATCTCTGTTCCTTTTTTAACTGATTGTTTTGTCTCTTTGGAAACTTTTGGAACTTTCTATGTCCTTGCTATGCTGACATTTCACTAGAATGTCTTTTTCATTCACTGTGGGCCTTTTCAATCTAAAAATCTGGATCCTGATTCAACTTGAAGGAATTCTCTTCTTTCCTCTTTATTATTTCTTCTTAATTTTTTGTCTTTCTTGTTTTCTCCTTTCTCTTGAATTCTTCTTTTCTCGCATAGTCAGACATTCTACCAAACTTTACTTTCCACCCTTTAATAATTTATTTTATTGACTTTGCTTTCCATCCTTTAATAATTTATTTTATTTTGGCAGTAATCTTTTAATCCTTAAAAGTGTCTTCTTATTCTCCAGCTGTCCTTCTTCATAGCATCCTCTTCTATTGTCTTGAATCTCTCTGAGTATATTCATTAGGTGGTTTTAAAAATAGAATTTCTTTCTAATCCTTGAATTGTCTTTTTTTTTTTTTTTCTGTTCGGGTTTTTAATTTTTGGTTATTCCCTTACAAGTTGCTGCTTGCCTCAGAAACCTAGTAATCCATGATCTTCCATTCATACTTAAGAAAGACAGGACGGGGCGGGGCGGGTGGGGCACTGTTGCTTTCTGCTACTATTGGAAAGGACTGACTGTTTCACTACATCTTCTCCAGAGAGGACCTCTTTGTGAAACGGTCCCTAGGGCTGCCATAACAAAATACCACAAATGGGTGGCTTACGCAACAGAAATTTGTTTTCTCACAGTTCTGGAGGCTGGAAGTCTGAGATCAAGTTGTCAGGATTGGTTTCTCCAGAGGCCTCTCTCCTAGGCTTGCAGACAGCTGTCTTCTTGCTGTGTCCTCACACGGTCTTTCCTCTGTGTGTATGTGTACTCCTGGTGTCTTGTCCTCTTCTTATAAGGACAGCAGTCCTAATGGGGTCCCCTATAAACTCATTTAACCTTAATTACCTCCTTACAGGCCCAATCTCCAAATACTGGCTGCAGGCTGCCGGATTTTGCTTCAGGGTGAACAGGAAGAAAACCAGCTCTAAGGCAGTTGGACCCCAAATGTTGAATGAGCAGGTCTTTCCTCTGTGACACTGTCAGTTAGGAATGTTTTCAGTCATGCTTTTAAAAACACTCAATTAGCAGAAGTTTGTTTTATTTTTCCACATGAGAAATCTGGAAGTAGATAGTCTACTACTATCTAACAGCTTAGCAAGGTCTTTGAGAAGCCAGACTCTTTCATCTTTTGCTCTTTGCTCTCTTAGCATTTTGACTTTTCATCATCATGATTGCAAGATGAGTCCACAGCTTCAGGCATTGCCTGCACATTCAGGGCAGGTAGAGTGGGGAAGGGCTGGCACCGGCCAGATCTGTCCAGTTTATCAGGGAAGCAGAGCTTTGCAGAAGCTCCCTTTTCATTATATCTCTTTGGCCAGATCTGGGTCACAGGGCACAGCTACAAGTGAAGGGGGCCTGGGAAATAGGTTGTCAGACAATGGAAACAGAAGTAATGCTGCATTGGGGCTTATGATGGGCTCACAGGCAGCCACAGATGAAATTGGGGTTCTATGAGGAAGCTAGAAGGTGAGAGTAGTTTTAGGGTAGGTAACTGTGTCTAGCACAGACACCAACATCTATACCCGAGGAGCGTGCTCTCCTCCCCAGAAGCTCATACACCTTCCCTCGTAGCCGCTCAAGTAGACTTGATCAGCTGTCCTCTCTGCTCCCACGGCCCCATGGACACCTCAGTGTTGGCATTAATGACCTGGTTTGGAAACTTGGTCTCTGTCTTCCCTTCAGACTGTGAGTTCCATGCGGGAGGAATTGTGTCGTGGTCATTTGGGGATCCCCAGAGGCTGGCAAAGGGCCTGACCCAGACGAGGTCCTTGGCTGCCCATTGACGGAGGAAGGAAGGGAGAGAAGGAAAGGAGGGAGGAGAAATGGGGAAAAGGGATGGGGAGGCAAGGCAGCACTTGTTCTCCTTTGGATTATTCTTCTGGCTCCTGATAGCAGCATCTGTAGATTTTGGATTCTGGAGTTTCTATGATAGTGTGGTCTAAACTGAACTTCATAGAATACTTGTATATGCAAAGAAAATGTGGCTTCCTTAGCTTTCCAGTGTCTGACGCGGCCGTACCCTGCAGAGAGGTACAAGTGAAAGAGGAGAGCTGTGCCTGATCTAGTCTGGTCAGTAGGAGTCCAGATGAATCATCTCGCAGCTCCTTTGAGGCACACCCACTTCTCCCCAGGATGGTGCCTTGGTAGAGAGGGTCACTGAGTCCTGGAGATGACAGAAAGATCACCCTGACCCAGGCAGTGCCTCAGGGGTGCTCACTGGTCTCTGGAGATGAGTACCTCCTCTACCCTGCCCTCTGGGACTGGTGACTCCTGAAGTGTGACTGTCCCTCTGGTCTCCACTGCTAACGTCCATGGCTCTGACCATGGCGACCTCTTCATCAGACACAGGTCTCTGATGGGCCACAGGCTCTCCCAGGCTCTCTGCCCCTCCTCCCTGTGACTTGGGTTCCTGGATGCCACACCTTGGAGAGCCAAGGTGTCCTGCCATAGACTAGCTGTTGTAGCTGCCTTCGGTGCTACATCCTCGCCATCTCTCCCATGCCATGGTAAAATGGTGCCAAACAAGAGGATAGAGTTCCCCTCAGTGCTAGCGCCTCCTGCACTCCAGCTAGGAGAGTCGATCATGGGCCCCCGAGTTCTGAGGATACCCCATCACCAGCTGGATGAGCCTGATGCCCCCACCTCCTCACCTGAAGGATAGCCCCAAAGGGCAAGGTTAGGAGCCCACCTTCTCACCCTGCCTCAAGGTCCCTTCTTTTCAGAATCCCTGGAGGACGAAAGAACAGGCTTTTCATGTCCTCCCCTGTCTGGCTGGGGATCCCACCAGGTCACACTCTCCTTCCCAACTCCAGTTTCATAGCTTAAATCCAATTGCACAAGGCATCTTTGTAGGAAGAGAGACCAGCCCACCAGTATGGGAACATAAATATTACTGCAAAATATAATACTGGTACAACATATACCCAAATAAACTTGCAAAGAAGAAGTATCTATTGGAAAGATGCAGGATCTCACATGGACCCAAAGGCAGGGAGTGAAGCAGAAATGGCAGGATATGGCTGCCTCATAATCCTCTAGAGTAACACAGCATTTCTCAGTTTCAACTACAGATTCTCAAGAGAGAGCTGATTACCCAGCTTGGGTCCTGACCAGGGGGATGGGATCACAAGGTACAGACATGGCTTCTAGGGGGCCACCTATGTAAGAGAGGACACTGCGGGGGCAGTTTTTAATAGAAGAAGCAATGGTTTATGGGCTAAACAGACACCTGTCCAATTGTCCACTCTGATAGAGACCCAAATAACTGATGAAAATGAACTTAGAGAGGTTCTCAGAGCAATGTAAACATATCTCATTAAATAACAGAATTGTCTAGGAAAAAATAAATACTGTTTTTAGCCAATATTCAGTGTAAATATGTGGTTTTCCAAATGTTTTCTTTGTAGAAAGATAATCAGTTGACCTGCCACTTCTGCTATGTTAATTCTTTTGTGGGACATTTATATGCCCTACTTCTCTTACATAAGAGTCATGAGGTAGCAATGAATTCTTAGTTATGACACCAAAATCACAAGCAACAAAAGAAAAAATAAATTGGGCTTCATTAAAATTAAATACCTGTTGTGTATCAAAAGACATTACCAAGAAAGTAAAAATACTACTACAGAATAGGAAAAATATTTGCAAATCATGTATCTGATAAGGGTTTAATATCCAGAATATGTAATGAACTCCTAAAACTCACCAGCAAAGAGACAAACAACACAATTCAAAAAATGAGCAAAGGACTTGAATAGACATTTATCCGAAGACGATATACACATGGCCAATAAGCACATGAAAAGATGCTCAATATCCTTAGTCATTAGGTAACTTCGGATCAAAACCACAATAAGATAGCACTTCACATCTACTAGGATGGCTATAATTATTTTTAAAAACCTGAAAATAAGTGTTGGTGAGGATATGGAGAAATTGGAACTCTCGTGCATTGCTGGTGGGAATGTAAAATGGTGCAGCTGCTATGGAAAACAATTTGGTGTTTCCTCAAAAAGTTAAACATAGAGTTACTACATGACTGAGCAATTCTACTCCTAGGTATGTATTAAAAAAAAAAAAAAATGAAAAGGACTCAAACAGATACTTATATGCCAATGTTCATGATAGCATTATTCACAATAACCAAAATGTAGAAACAGCCCATGTCTACCAACAGATGAATGGATACACAAAATATGGTATATCCATACCATAGAATATTAATTAGCCATAAAAAGAATGTGTCCGAAATTCTGATTCATGCTACAACCTGGAGGAACCTTGAAAACATTATGCTAAGTGAAATAAGCCAGGCACAAAAGGACAAATACTGTTTGATTCCACTCATAGGAAATATTTAGAATAGTCAAATCCTAGAGACAGAAAGTAGACCAGAGGTTACCAAGGGCTGAGGGGAGGAAGAATGGGGGCTTCTCTTAAGGGGTATAGAGCTTCTGTTTGCAGTGATGGAAAAGGTTTTGCAAATAGATCGTGGTAACGGTTGCACAACACTGTGAATGTAATTAATGCCACTGAATTTACTTTAAAATGGTTTAAGTGACATATTCTACGTTATATTTTTTTAACTACGAGAAAAGGGGCCATGAGGATGTTGGATTAGAATTCTCAGCTCTGTTGGTGCAGAGGGGCACTGAAACCCCAAACGCGGGAGCCAGGTCTTTTGAAATTACTGCACCACTAGCTCTGTTTGCTTCCTTTGTGAAAAAAACCCCACTACAACAGCAACACGCATGTGAAGAGAAGCCAAAAAAGACATTCTTGTCTGTACCTTCTCTAACCTTGTTTGGAAAGGGACATATCACCGTAATCATCATGGAACGTAACTAAAAGTTGTGGAAGGTGGACTGAGTGGCAACGTTCTTCTTTAAGACATATTCATACTATTGAGTGTTTACCTCTGGTTAAAAATGCTTGCTGCACCCATGTAACATGAGTCAAGCAGTCTTTTGCTGTGTGTATATCCATATGGAAGGATGTGGTTATTAGGGTTGACTGAGTTCCTTTCATGGAAGGAAATTCACTGTATGACAACTGGGGTCAGTAGACAATGAGATCTTTTTCTGTTGAATGTCTAAAGTAATATCATTACTATTATCTTATAAAATGACTACGTTTGACCCAGCAATTCCAATCCTACTTACGTGCCCAAGAGAAGTGAAAATGTACATCTGTACAAAAACTTGTACATGTTCACAGCAGGTTTATTCATAATAACCAAAAAGTGGAAACAACCAAATATCCATTAACTAATGAATGGATAAATAAAAAGTAGTGTAGCCATACAATGGAATACTATTTGTCAGTAAAAAGGAATGAAGTACTGACACATATTACAAGGTTTTATGAACCTTGAAATTATTATACTAAGTGAAAGAAGCCAGACACAAAAGACTGTATATTATAAGATTCCATTTGTGTGAAATGTCCAGAATAAGCAAATCTATACAGACAGAAAATAGGTTAATGGTTGCCTAGAGCTGGTGGGTGGGGGAGAGAAGGGTGACGGCTAAAGGGTACTAAGTTTCTTTTTACGATCTTGAAAAGGTTTAAGAAATAGATTACGATGATCATTGCACAATTCTGTGAATATGCTAAAAACCATTGACTTGTACAATCTAAATGGGTGAATTGTACGGTAATGTGAATTATATCTCAATAAAACTGCAATCCAAAAAACAAGTAAACGGAAGAGATTTTGGCTGACTGGCCGTGAGGACTAAAGGAAAGTATGAGGTCCAAGGGTACATATCTCTGAATTTACTACAATGTATAATTCTCTATGGGTTACAGTGTTCTAGTTTTTAAAAAGTGGTTATTAGATTATCAGCCCTAAGATGAAAACATGTGCAATGAATTAAATAAAACGCTAAATTACAAAAATCTGTGTGTATTTTAAAACCAATGATGAGTGGTTTAAATTGCATTTGACAGATAATTTATTTAGAGTGATGCAGAGAGAAAATTACCCTTCTTGAGTTACAATAGTGTAGTCATCTTTTTAAATAGCTTTATTGAGATATAATTCACATGCTACACATTTCACCCTTTTAAAGTGTAAATTCAATAGATTTTAGCATATTCACAGTTGTGCAACCATCACCACAGCCAATTTTAGAACATTTTATTCACCCCCAAAAAGAAACTCTGTACCCTTTAGCAATCACCCTTCAACCCCCCTGCCCATTGTCCCCTCAGCCTTAGGCAATCATGAATCTTTCTGTCTGCATAGTTTTGCCTGTTCTGGACATTTCACATAAATGGAATCATATAATATGCAGTCTTTTGTGATTGGCTTCTTAACATGATGTTTTCAAAGTTCATCATGTTGTGTATCAGTACTTCATCCCTTTTTCTTGATAAATAACATTCCATTGTACGGATATAGCACATCTTACTTATCCATGTATCAGTTGGTGGACATTTGGGTTGCTTCCACTATTGTGAATAATACTTCTGTGAATGTTAGTGTATAAGTTTTTGCGTGGACATATGTTTTAGATTTTCCTGTTATATACTTAAAGTGGCATTGCTGGGTCATATGGTACTTCCCTTTTGAGGAACTGTCAGACAGTTTCCCAAAGTGGCTGCACCATTTTGCATCCCCACCAGCAGTGAGTGAGGGTTCCAGTTTCTCCATATCCTGCCAACACTTGTTATTATCTGTCTTTTTTAATAATAGCCATCCCACTGAGTGTGTGATGGTACCTCGCTGTGGTTTTGACCTACATTTCCCTGATGGCTGATGATATTGAGCATCTTTATATGCATCCAGTTTATCTTTGAATATCTTTCTCCTCTCTAACTCCCCTGCCCCTGCTTGTTTTGGCCCTAGCCATCTCTTCCCTGACTGGTTTGCATGCCGCCAAACTGGTCTTTCTGTCTTCTATTCCACTCCCTAAAATGCAATCTCAGACCATGTCACTTTCTGCCTAAAACCTTGAGTGATGCCCAGTTGCCCACAGGACAGAGCCGTGACTGCTGGGAGTGGTATTTAAGACCCATCATGGTCTATCTCTGACCTGTCTCTGTGTCCCATCCCTCTGTTCCCTCCTGTGCAGCTGTGCTGTTCCCTCTGCTTGTAATCCCTCCCCTGAAGTGTCCAGCTAGTCAGCACTTACTGTCCTTCAAATAGGATATTTGGAGTGGAGTGAGATGGGACCCTCATGCTGCACAGCCCCAGGGGATGCCATTCGCATTGCAATCTACATGGGGGGCGGTCAGCAAAGTACAGCCCACAGGCCAAATCCAGCCCACCACCTGTTTTTGTATAGTGCACAAATGAAGATTTTTTTACATTTTTAATGGTTGAAAATAATTAAAAATTAGAATACTTCATGGCACAATTCAGGGCCTATAAATAAAGTTTAACTGGAATTCAGGCAAGCTGATTTGTGTACATAATGTCTCTTGCTGCATTTGTGCTACAACAATAGAGCTGAGAAATTGCAATGGAGACAGTATGGCCCACAAGACATAAAATATTTACTATCTGGCCCTCAATAGAAAACATTCGCCAAACCCTGGTCTATGTGAATAAGAGTGGTGACATGTACAACTTACGTGGATGGGCCCCAGCAGCCCTGCCTCCAGGCTTCCCCGGAACTCTCTTCAAACTTCTACTCTCATTTTTTCACACGTTTTGTGTTCTTCCTCAACAGAGACTAGCCGAGACTAGCTCTGTGAGTCTCATTCATCTGTGTATCCTCAGAGTGTAGCCCAGGGTTTGGCACAGAAAAAGACCTCAGTAAATGCCTGCGTCACTGCATTGAATTAAATATTTCCTGGATACTGAAGATGAACTAATAAAACACTAAATATTTCAGGATTAATGTAACTCATAAGAATGATGGGAGCACTGCTGGTAAATTTCTAGGTCCATTGTTTAAAAACATTCCACATTCCAGCATAACTTGTGCAATTTGTTATCTCTCTTCTCCCAGAGAAGTACTAATTGGCATATTTCACTGAATCAAATTTAAATCACTGTGGTTGGTGTGGAATGTTGACGCTATCACAGCACCCCTCCAGCAGCTGGAGACAGCCCAGGCTGCGCAGAGTTGAGAACCCTTCCCCTAAAGCGTGGTTCCAACTGGGGTAAGTTAATGCAGAGAGGTTCATCTGGCAAAATCAGAGGTCTTGGTGAAGAGGAAGGCCTGGCTAGGTTTGCAGAAGGGGATAGAATAAGAACACTGAAGATGTTACAGTCAAGAACTATTTGTGTGGGCTTCCCTGGTGGCGCAGTGGTTGAGAATCTGCCTGCTAATGCAGGGGACACGGGTTCGATCCCTGGTCTGGGAAGATCCCACATGCCGCCGAGCAACTAGGCCCGTGAGCCACAACTACTGAGCCTGCGCGTCTGGAGCCTGTGCTCCACAACAAGAGGGGCCGCGATAGTGAGAGTCCCACGCACCGCGATGAAGAGTGGCCCCCGCTTGCCACAACTAGAGAAAGCCCTCACACAGAAACGAAGACCCAACACAGAAAAAATAAATAAATTAAAAAAAAAAAAAAAGAACTATTTGTGGAAGGCCGCGGAAAGGCACCAGTCAACCCTGAACCCACACTTTTGTGCTGAGTACTCAGAAGGATGCATCTGGCCTCCCTCATCTTATTTAGTCCCTGAACACACCTTTCTCAGTTGAGGGCACAGACCCAGAGAGGTAACACTGCTGGTCCATACCTGCCCTGTAGAGCTTGAGTTCAAGTCCAGATCTCAGGGTTCCCAGCCTGTCCTTCTTTGTCTATGGCAGGCACTGGATGGTCTTACCAAGACCTGGCTCTTTCAGCAAGTCACTTGCTTTTGTTTTGTTGCTGGTGGCTTCTGTTTAGCTCCTGAAATTAATTTATTCCCCTGTGGGAGAAAAGACCTAACCTCTTAACCTGAATTCAAAGGACTTCCAAGAACTGTCCCATGTCTTCCTTAATCTCCTCTTTTTTCCCCCATGCCCAGTCATCAGGCCAGCCAAACAAAACTTAAATAATAGCTAAGATTTACTCTGTGCTCACCATGTACTGTTTTAAGCCATTTCACCAACACCGTCTCATTTATTGAATGAGAATGAAACAAAAACTTTTTGTTTTTCTTTTTTTGTATTTCTTTTTTCCTTTTTTTTTTTTTTTAAATATACCATCTCATTTATATCCTATGAAGTACTGCAATTACCAGTCCTGTTCTATAGATGAGGAAACTAAGTACAGAGAGGTTAAATAACTTGCCTAGGGTCACACAGCCAGTAAGTGGTAGAGTTGGAATTTGAATGCAGGCAGTCTAATTTGAGAAACCATAAGGGCTTACCCAGTGTGTTCTTCATCTCTTGCAAATGCCATTTCTTTTAGTTTTTTCCAATGGGCCATCTTCTATCTGTCTTCTAATCATTGCACTTACAGTTCTCCTTTCCTAATACACTCGCCACCCCTGACTAACTCTACTCGTTCTTCAGGTTGCAGCTAAAATATCACCTCCTCTGGGAAGCCTTCCCTGATTCCTTGGTCTGTTTGCTACTCAGCTATCACTCCCTTAGCACCCTCTGTTTCCTCTCTGTGGCACTAATCACCCTTTACTGACATAGCTGTTTGCAAGCCTGCCCCCCCACCCTAGACTGTAGGCTCTGTGAAGCTAGGAAGTATGATTCTCAGACTTGTGTGAATGGGGTTCCCTCTCTGACACTCAGCCTGACTGAGACTAGGCTCTTAACACGTATTTGTGGAATGAATGAATTTGGCAGTGAACTTCTTGGCAAAACCTCTACTATGGATCAGCCTGAAGGTAAAAAATCAAATCAGGTTTTCGTGCTACTTGTTGTAACATCTATAGGGATGTGGGAGGAGAAGGAGGGAAGAGGGAGAGACAGAGACAGAGAGAGCAGGAGTCAGTGTACTGGTGGCGGTGCTCATAAGTCACCAAGAATTCGTTGTATTAAATTTGTACATTTTTAGCACAGATCTAAACCACTGGCCCCCACGTTCAACAACACAACAGTTCCAAGAGCCGTTGCATCCATGCTCTTAGTCAACACCACTCTGGGCAGAGCCAGTAAGCAGCCAGGTGCCCACTGACAAGTCACGCACTGCACAGTAGATGGAGTGAGGGCCTTTGACTCACCTGCAGGTGAGGAGGGTGGAGGGAAGGACAGCGGAGCCATATGGCTCCACTAGCGTGAAAAGGAGGGGCCAGGTCCCTCCACGCAGCTTGGTTCCTGGAAAGGAACAGGACATCTGGTAACAGGGGTTGCCCTGGGAGACTGCAGGACAGGACTGGGAGGGAGAATTCCTTTTTCTTGTAGACTCTTTGAAATGTTGGAATTTTATTTTATTTTTTACTATGGACATGTCTATTTAAAAAAATAATTGAAATGTTGATTTTTAAAAATGGAAGTAATTAGTTAGGATATTTGCAGACTTCCTGAATCACTCACTCCCTGAACACATTTCGGGGGTTGGCTAATCAGACAGCACAGGCTTGTGGCCTTCCTCTCCTGACGCTGCAGTTCCTACACCTTCCTGGAATTTCAGATCATCTCAGCTTTCCCATAAGTGACTTAGGGAGGGTGTTTCCCAGTGCTCAGCTGTCTGCTGGCAAGCCCGGGCACTGTTAGGGAAGGATGTACCACTTTCAGATCCCAATCTGGCCAGTTAGAACTCCCCTGGTAAGAATAAATATGGGTATAGGGAGTACTAGAAGGGACGCTCGCTCTCTAAGAATTTTTCCTTTTTCTTTTAAACTTTCTGTATTATTTGAATTTCTATAATCTGTATACATTACTTTGCAAACAGAAAAATGTGAAGGTATAAACAGTGCCTGATAAACTCCCAGATGCAACCAGCCTGCGGAGGGCCAATTCTGTGTCCTGGGGGAGCAGGGGAGGCCCCCAGCCCTTGAGATAAGTAGGAGGCCACCTGCATCCAGAGGACTCACATGTGACTCAGAAGCGCAGCCAGGTGAAAACAGGTGCTTTAGGCAAGAGGGTGTTAAGCCGGGGAGTACAGTGTCTGGTCCACCATGAGTACTTGTGTTCTAGAACTGTTCTTTAAGCTTGCCCCAGGTGTACCTTCTTGTAAACCTCCTATAAATCTTCCAAATTTTTGTTTTTTTCTCACTCCATTGTGAGCATACCACCTCCTACCTTCCCAATAAATATATAACCCCACCATCTCAATAATACCATCTCAATAAATATATAACCCCACCTGATGCTCAACCAAAACAATTATCTTTGTTCTTCCTTTTCTCTCTCTCCCAATAGCCAGTCCTGTGGATTTCCTCTCCAGAATATATCTCCAGTTCACTTCTCTCTACACTCGAGCTATGACCAAACCCTGCACCACCCTTCACCTGAGTCACTGGTACAACCTCTCGCTGGTCCCCTGATGTCAGTCTTGCCCCTCCGTCTGCAGTACCTCTTGGACGTGGCAGCCAGAATGCTCTCGCTCAGACACAAATCAGACACAAATCAGGTCTAGTTATTCACTTAAAGGCTCTGATGGCTCTCGAGCACACAGTAGAGAAAATAGAAACTCTGTAATATGACCTGCAGGATTGTCTCCAGCATCATCCTTGAACTCACCCGCTAGAGTTCCCCCACATGCATCCCGCTCATGGATGTTTATTAGGAATTTCATGGTGTTTCAAGCAATTTCATGTCTTTGCCCATGCTTGTTCTCCTGGCATCTGGACTTCTTCACCAGAATCAGCTCCTTCTCTCTCCCCTGCCTTCTCCCAAAAATGTATCCACTTGGCTGTATCTCCATTTAGTAGAAAAATCAAAATTTCATCTCCTCATCAAACACTCCCCTACTCGTTGACCAATTGATCAGGTCCATCTCAACCTGATGAATCATCTGGCTGATTTTCTTATATCCAATCAACAGAGTACAGAACTCACCAATCTGGGGAATATCAGTTGACAACTCTTAAAGGGATCCAGGAAACAGTACCACTGGAGTGGGGTGCCAGGAGGAAGCGCTGAGGCACAAATCAGGAAGGCAGCTCCAGCCTGACCCCCACCATCTGATGTCAGGGCCAAGCAGCCACTATTGCAAGAGCCGTGCTGAGCGGCACGAGAGGTATTCCCCCTGAGTCAGCCACTCACTTGGCCTAGAGCTCTCATGCTTAGAGGGTGTGCAGGGCTGGAAAATAGTAATGCTAGTTAACTAACCCTCAGAGCGTCACACCTACCACCCACCCCCTCTGACCAGCTAATACCCTTAGCCATAAGTATATCTTTGAGCTGTTTATTCCCTAACCCAACTCTTGCATAAACTGTTTTCAACAAATACATGCATGGCTCCGTTCAAATGAACCCACGTTTGAAGACTGGTGGACAAGACTGGGGTCATAGATGGTTTTTGCGTGCTGTTTGGGGTGGGCGATTTTCTAGCTAGGACAAATTGCTCTGGTCGCTAAGTAACAAATTGTTCTTAGTGGAAGAATTGCATGAGGTGAGGGTTGTGCAATTGTGTCCTCGCCCTGACTCCCTACCCCTTTAGCAGAAGTGTTTCCATCAGCAGGGTTGCCATGCATCTTGCCGAGGCAGTCGTGTAGAGACACACATCTGTAATTAACATTTAGGAGGTGCAGAGGGACGTCACAAAATTCTCATGTGAGTGCCAAGAAGGGGCAGGACCAGACAAAGGAGACTTCAGGCACACCCTGCGAGCTCAGGGCAGAGCCCACTTCCTGGACACTGCCCATCCTTGATCCCTGTAGGACCCCGGAGAGCCACCTTGTCAGCCTCCACGACACAGGGACGCTGAGATGGGATAGGGCCGAGGGAGGAGAATGCACTCAGCTACTTGGCAGCCCCTTGGTAAGCATTACTCAGGCGTGTGCACTGTGACCCCTGGCCTACCCCGGATTTGTTGCTGCATGTTAGGTAATTAGTATGTGGAGCGGCCTGGCTGACGCACGGATGTGACTGATAGGCCCTCTCCCTCTGCACTAAGGGGCAGATTTGAGTTCCCTATGGGAAGGATGGTGTGTGAGCTCCATTTAAAGTATTTTAGGCTACCTGGAATGTCTCTCCTGACAAGAGCCTCACACGTTCCACCTAACACACAGGTTTGTTTATTTGTTTTGGTTTAAAAGAAAGAAAAAAGAAACAAGCCCTTATTTTTATTTTCTAGGATGACAAGAATTGTTGCTCAATCCTTTAAGTTAGAGAACATTGAATATTAAATAAGGGTTTGTGCCAATAACCACAGACGTTTCTCCAGTGCTAACATTTTGAAATTCCACGACCCGGGCTTCCCTGGTGGTGCAGTGGTTAAGAATCCGCCTGCCAATTCAGCGGACGTGGGTTCGAGCCCTGGTTCCGGAAGATCCCACATGCCACAGAGCAACTAAGCCCGTGCACCACAACTACTGAGCCTGCGCTCTAGAGTCCACGAGCCGCAACTACTGAAGCTCACGTGCCTCGAGCCTGTGCTCCGCAGCAAGAGAAGCCACCGCGATGAGAAGCCTGAGCGCCGCAACGAAGAGTAGCCCCCGCTCGCCGCAACCAGAGAAAGCCTGCATGCAGCAACGAAGACCTAATGCAGCCAAAAAAATAAATAAAATAATTTAAAAAATAAAATAAAATTCCACGACCCTCAGAGATTTGTGCCACTCAAAAATGTTCAGCAAAGTAGAATGAAGCCTACACACCAAAAGGATGACTTAAGAATTCATTAAAATTAAAAGATTGAAATCTGTAATAGTTGAATTGGTGCTCTGAAATAGGAACCAGGTAAAGACTTGTGTTAATCCTCCATCTATAAATACATGCACCGCACAACCCCTCTCTGTGACTAGGAAAGAGGGTAACAGGGACTTCCCTGGCGGTCCAGTGGTTAAGACTACGTGCTTCCAATGCAGGGGGCTCAGGTTCAATCCCTGGTCGGAGAACTAAGATCCCGCATGCCGCGTGGCACGGCCAAAAAAAAAAAAAGTGTAACAGAGCAGGACCCTAGGGGCCTTCCTAGGACAGACCACCCCCCCTCGCCCCCATGTCCGCCACCTGACTTTTGCCTGTAGAGACTTTAGCCAAAGAATAAAATTAATCAGAGAAATGAGAAAATCAGAACCAAAGGAAATTAGTCAAACAGGACAAAATAATAATTGTTGAGGACCTTTAGTTCCTCCTCAAGGGCTATAGGTAATATTCTTAGCCATGTGCTTTAAGCTGTTTTGCAGATACTGAAACCCCCATCAGATGGAAGAATTTAACTGCGTGATGACCAGACTGCAGCCATGCCATAAGCTGCTCCATCTTACACAATTAGACAATCTCACGTATCTAAACAATCAAGACGATGTGATCAGACCACCACACGACCAATTTCAAGATGACTGTCAGAGCTGACTGTGCTGCTCTGCACATAGCCCCCTCCCTCTGCCTGTACACCCCCGAAACTCCCCTTTAAAAGCTGTTGCCCCTGATCGCCAGTGAGGAGTTGGCCTTCAGACACAAATCTGCCTTCTCCCCCAGTTGCCAATCTTCTGAATAAAGCAAGCTTTCCTTTCCTACCAACACTCGTCTCTCAAATATTGGCTTTCAAGCAGTCAGCAACCGAACCTGAGTTTGGTAACAAGGGGAGCGGAGTCACTTCCTACACACTCTGGCCTCCGGTCGGTCCCATTCCTTTTCTTCTACATTTGCCTTTTCCTTCACCATGATTTTCAGCCCTCCAACATTTCCCTATTCTTCCATGGTCCCCTTTGTATTGCCTTCTTTCTCCATTCAGAAACTTGGTCCCACATACAAACACAGAGTAGTAATCAATATAGTCCAAGTTTCTTAAGTATTCAAACCGAATCTGACTCTACCTGTGCATCCAGAGGTAGCTCCCCTCCTCCCAGCACAGACTCATTTGCCCAGCACCCATGCCTCTGTGCCCCTAGAACGTGCATGGTCCCTCCACGCCCAGCGTTGGGTCCAAGTTAAATGCTGCCTCCTACTTTGGGGTGTGCTCCTTGCATGAAATTCCTAACTCTTGTAGGGCAGAACTCACCTCTGGGGTTATTCAAATGATTTGTGTCCCAGTCACTTCCCTCATGAGATGGTAAACTCCTTAAGGGTAGGGAATGAGAGCTCGTACATTTTTCTAGTCTCCACCGAGCTGAGTACAGATAGGAAAACAATATATTTTTTTAAATGAGTGAGTGAATTTTCAAAGAACTTCTCTGTTTTTTGTTGTTTTTTTTTTCAGTCTGGTTATTGACACCCTCCCCCACTGATCCCTGAACACACACAAAACAAAGAAAATAATCTCTTTATAAAACAGGGGAAGGAGAGAGACCAACGTCCAAAGTGTTTACCAGACTCTAAAATTTTCTTTCTCTTTATTTGATGGTGGAACTTATTTTTGACGTTATAATGAATTGTATTTTATTTTTTAGCATATAAAATCTTTTTTATTGTAAAGTCATTCAGCTAACAGTAAAAAGTTATAACAATATGCAAGTACGTGATGTGGGAACAGAAGTCTTCCCAGCCCAGGTTGCTCCATCAGGATTATGGGAGAGGAGCCCCATGGTGCTGCCCGGGGACCAGACGGGGTAGTGATACTGGCCAACACAGACGCACAAAAAGATAGCGCAACATGCTTGATAAGCCTCACTCCTTTTCTTTTTTTCTGAGGATGATGCAAAATGGGCAACATCTTTGTGCTGCAAAGCTTATAATGTACTGCAATGCTAATGGGATTTCCTTATAGTGTTAGTGTCATGACAGCATCTAAATAACTTCCCTGGCAATGTTATACCCTGGAAATAACAGAGACTTCCGGTCACCGGGACTCTGTGCTGTGTCTGGATGCTGGGAGCATGAGTGAATTGAAGCTGTATCACCTGAAGCAAACTTGGTTGTTGGTGTCGAGAACTGTGAAAGAATCAGGCCTCTACGTTTCTTGCAAGCTATTTATCCCGCCACAGTTCTCCGGATGTTGGTAGAAGACACGAGACTCCTGGGACAGCGGCAAAAGGTTTGATCATTCACAGCAACAGCAGCAGCTGAGTATGAGCCCCAGTTCCCACAGGGTGATGCGAAGAGGGCAAGGTGTCAGGAGAGGAACCCTGCATGTATTGGGGAATCCAAATCCTTCATAATGGCCAGTAAACTCATTTGCTCCAGAGCAATCCACTATCTCTGTCTCGTCAGCAAACTTGCTCTGTGCTCCGGAGGGAGGTGCCATCTCTCGCTTCAAAAGCAGTTTACTGCGCAAACTTCCCTAAAACAGCCTGTTTTAGTTAAGAGACCCGTGGACAGTTGTCTCCCAGAAGCAGGGTTCTACTTTTGCTGATGCCTTGAGTTAATCAACAAGGATCAAAACCAATAAATGGTAGTAAGTTCAAATAAATATTTATTGTGTGCTCCTTGGTTGGGGAGAGCAGGGTGGTCAGCAAATAAATGAATAAACAAACTAAAGGGGCTCTTTGAAGAGGTGACAAACAAACTGAGGCCAGATTTATAGTCACGTGAAGATCAAGGGTAAGAGAGGTAAGCAAGGGCCAGATCATGTAGGGCGGGAGACTGGATTGTATTCTGGTGTGGTGAGAAGCCATCGGATGGTTTAAAGCAGGGTCCTGGGTTACAAGACAAATGTGGGAATCCAGTTGCTCAAAGAGCCACCTCCTTGTTCTCATGTCCCAGGCTTCAGATCATCTTTGTGAGTAATGGGAACATTCAGCCAAAGTCAGTTAAAAGACCAAGTTTCCAGTGAGTCCTCATGGAGCGGCAGAAAGCCTGCGAGCAGACGGCGTCCTCTTCCTGGCAGCCTGGGCATTCAGAATGCAACTGTGGAACAGTGGATTTGACACCAGACCCTCAGCTCCTGGAGTGTGGCCTTCTTAATAGCTGACCCTGTCTGGGTAACGGAGCGTGCACATTGCTAGGAGAGCTGACCCATTGCAGGACAGCACTGCAGCCTCACAGGTGAAATGGTCTGGGCTCCTACCCAAACCCAGCTGTGCAGCCTCTGACCTCTAGTCCTGTTCTGTCCTCTGTAAAGCAGGGACGACGATGGTGCCTATCTCATAGGGTTGTAATGAGAGTCACGGGAGCCTGTGAAGAGCTCAGCATGGTGTGGGGCCCAGCGTGCTCACAGTCAAGTAAAGAGAGGGAGCGTCCCAGGGAACAAGGGAGCTGGGGACCAAGGACTGTGACACGTGAATACATGGCAGGACTCTGAGGGCCTCAGGGAGGCAGGACGGCTTCACGGGTCCTTCCAGCAGGTTCACCAGGCTCAGTCACCTGTAATGGAAGGTGGTAAAGAAATAGAAGGCGACGGGGAGGTAGAGGGGTGTGAAGAAAGGGACTTTGGACTCAGACCTCTGTGTGAAGGCCAGCTGCATGACTGCTTACTTGTAGGGACCTCAGCTGGGCTGGTTCCATTTCCTGAAAAGGGTTTCCTCATTTATAAAGTGGGGAGACCCTCCTGGGGTTGTGAGGATCACGTGAGTTCATGTAAGTGGCTGCCACAGGGTGGGCGTCCAGTAACTATTACGTCTCCTAGAGCCCCTACTTACAGAACTAGAGCTGGAAAAGTGTTTCCAGGCTGACCCCCCCACTTCACGAATGGGGAATCTCAGAGAGAAGGCACTGACTGGTGAGCCCTCAGTGGGCGGGGAGTTGGGGTCTTTTCTAGACCCCTGCCCATTGCTTTGCCCCTTCTCCGTGGGCCCCCTGTGACCCAGCTTCGCTGAGATAGAGGACACCTGAGATCCCGGCTTCGGAATGAGCTGGAGAAACTTAACCCTAACTGGGAATTTTGTCAGCTCCCCAGCAGGGCCTGCGTCAATTAGTTTAATGGACTCCTTTGTGCAGCCCTTGCCAGGGAGCAGGAGGGACCGTATTTATTTGCTTTTTCCTTCACCACCTGGGTTTCACAAACGCGCATCCTTATATTGACTTTGAGGCTCTCTCAGTGTCAGGAAATCTACGCTTGCCCGTCCCCGTTGCCATAACAACAAGGTCCTGAAGGGTGCCAAGTGCATAATGTCCTGCCTTGTTCCTTAATACCCAGAGAGCAAAAAATGCAACCACTCAGATCTTACACTCTTTCCAAGAAATAAAAAAACACACACCGTAGTTAGCACAGTTTATAGAATCACACAAAAATTATTTGGAAGCTGCTGAATGACTTACTTAACAAGATGCCCACCTGCCCTGAGGTTTTGCTTCATGTCTCAGCTCTGGATGCCCTCTCTCATGACCTTCAGGTCTTGTGATACTGATCAAGCTGGTGAAGGATGTCTAGAAATCTGATCACCCCTGTCCACTCAAGCACCAAGTGCCCAGGTTCAGTTGTAAAAACTCAGTTCTTCACTGCATGAATATCCCACTTTCCTGGGCCAAAATTTAATGACCTCCTGGGGACTGCACACCTCAAATCCATTTTCACATAAATACCCTGTGGTTTTCCACGAACGCATATTCTACCAGGTGGGGTTGTGCAGGAGAAGTTTGCATTATTAATTAGAGAAGGAAAGATTTAAACTGAGTAAAGAAAGCCAGTATTTTTTCTCTTTGTGTTCAGGAAATCATTTTGGTTGGCATGTTCAGCCAGCAAGAGGGGGATCAAGGAATTACCTACAAATCGGAGCCTTTTAAATTCTATTGATAGAATCTCTTAAGGAGATCCCTAACAACAATGGTCACTGTTTCTCTAATTCTAGTCTCTTTTCATCCTAAAACTTCCCTTCAAGGAGTCTAGAAAGTGTATGCTCAAAGGGAGCAAAAAATGGACACATATGCTAAGGGAGTTGCCCAAGACAAATCTAAGATGAAAGAGGTCTTCTTTAAAGATAAGTGTGAAGGTGCTAAAGAGTTAGTTGTCCCAGCTCAGAGCTGGTCACATAGACCACCTCCTCTCAGCCACATTGCAGACTAAACAGAGACATCTTGCACATCACCTAACAGTCTGAAATTACTGTTAGGGCTCTGCAGTTGAGTCCTATATCCTTCTATTCTTCATCTTACCTACCTTCCTTCTTTCCTTCCTTCACGGAAAACTTTTCAATCGTCTTTGCTCTCTGCTGTTGGGAAAACAAACACAGAGAAGTCACAGTCTTTGTGCAATTTGGTTACGGGGACAAGACATATAGACATTTAACAGAGAACAAAAGGGACGGGATGCTGGCCAAATTGTGTCCCTGGTGCCTCTCTGTTTCTTTACAACAAAGCTGGGAAGATTTTCTGAAAGGGTGCTCTTTGGATTGGCTCTTGAAAGAAAGGAGGAGGTGTACTGGCAGAGAAGTGGCCTTCCTGGTAGGGAAGGCAGTGAGGTGTCTGGGAAGGGGCAATCAACTGAGAGTTAGGAGAACTAGGGGTGCATCCAAGCTGTCTTGAAGTGGGACCTATATTTGGTGGGGGAGGTGGCCCAGGGCCTTCAAAGACATTTTCCAGTGCTAATTGTCTATGATCAGTCTATGATTCTGTGGTGTCAGGAATACAGAGAAGTCAGGCTTCTGTTTCTAGTGTGTGTTATATCTGCCTGTAGCCCAATGGGATTGTGTCCTTCCCAGGACCTTCTCACGTGCCTTTCCCTCTGCCTGGAACTCCTCTGGATCAGCTCTGGTCAATAGAACTTTCTGGGATGATGGCAATGTTCTATTACCCTACGTAATCCAATAGAGTAGCCACTAGCCAAATATGAATATTGCATACTTGAAATGTGGCTAGTGTGACTGAGGAATACATTTTTTATTTTACTTAATTTTAATTAATTCCAATTTAAATAGCCACTGTGGCTGCCATATTGGACTGCATGGCCCTAGATTTTCTCATGGTTGGCTCCTTTGCGATGTTCAGATCTCACTTCTCAATCACCTTCTCAGAGAAGCTATCCCTTAGGTTTGCCACCTGTGGAAGGCAGAAGAATGCCCCCCACACCAAAGATGTCCATGTCTTAATCCCCAGAATCTGTGACTATATTATGTCACATGGCAAAAGGGAATTAAGGTTGTAGAAAGAATTAAGCTGCTGGTCAGCTGATCTTGAAACGGGAAGGTTATCCTGCATCTTCTGGGTGGGCTCAATTTAATCCTCTGAGCCTTTAAAAGTAGAAGCAAGTACAGAAACAGTTTGGGCTGGAGAATGAGATGGATGATAAAGGAGGAAGGATTTGAAGTGGTCAAACACTTGCTCAACAGCCTGAATGAGCAAGGATATGGGTTCTCCCTTAGAGCCTCCAGAAAGGAGCATAGCCTTCTGACACCTTGATTTCAGTCCTGTGAGGTCCCACCAGACTTACAACCTACAGAACTAGAAGATAATAAATTGGCATCATTTTAAACCATTAAGTTTGTGGTAATTTGAGCAGCAATAGGAAACATCTATAACAGACTAGCTTTGGCCCTCCTCTGCCCAGGCCCCTCAGGAGTGAAGTCTAAGGTTCCAGGGAGAGGGGCCCACCTGGAGCCCCCTTCTGGACCACACTTCAGCTCCCAGGACCGTTGAATCCCAGTTCAAGGGCCCTGGGACTGCTCCCAAGGCTGTGTGCCCCTCCGCTTTTAGAGGATGGACAGAACCACAAGAGAACGTTGTTTATGCACATGTTTGGGAGGGGGTGAGGCCAGAGCTGGGACACTGGGCTGCAGTGCCACATGCACCCAGGTGATGTGCGGGACAGAGTGGGGTGAGGGAGCGTGGGAAGAGAAGAAGGTCAGGGGGAGAGCTAAAGGTCAGGCTGGCCTCTGGGCTGCCAGGTTCCAGTGGGAAACTCTAGGAAGCCTGCAGATTTTAAATTCAAACGTGTTTTTTTTGTTTTTGTTTTTTTTGGCCGAGCTGTGAAGCTTGTAGGATTTTAGTTCCCTGACCAGGGATCAAACCCAGGCCCTGGCAGTGAGAGCCCTGAGTTCTAACCACAGGACCACCGGACCCCAGACCTGGAATTCTTTATGAGGGTGTATTTGTCCTCATAGGAGGATAGAACATATTTTCATTAATAAATAGCCCGTTATCTGGATCATACTTTTTCAGTACTTAGACATGTGTCTGGAGCCTCCATTTGTTCAGTCTGGCTCCCATCCATGATGGTCGGGGCAGGGCTTTTGCTTTCTCTCTACCAATAGTCACACACCCCCATCCAGTCAGTCTCCCCATCACCTTGTTTTATTTTCTCCACAACACCTAATTCCATCTGAAATTATTATGTGATTGCCCATATCATCACTGCCTTTCCCCATTAAAATGTAAACTCCAGAGAACAGGTCTGTCTTGCTCAATGCTGTTTTGCCAGCACCTAGATGGAGTAGGTGTTTAATTGATATGTGTTAGATGAGTGGATGGGCAAATGCATTGAGGAGGAAGGGCCTTGCAGCTGGGCAGAGAGGTTTCACTTTGCATGCGGAATTTGGAAATACAAGTCTTTGTATAAGCTCTGCCACCATCCCTTCCCCACTCTGGAGAATTGGAATAGGAGTCCTTGAGGTTGCTTTAGGTTTTAAATTTCTAAGGTATTCTAGGGAAGGGGGAAATTCTAGTGGTTTCTGGTCAGGAGACTCCTATTAGTGACTTTATTAGTTACCTACTGATGTATATCAAATCACCCCACATTTAGCAGTTTAAAGCAACAAACATAGATTATTAAACAGTTTCTGTGGGTCAGGAATTTGGGAGTGGCTTAGTTGGGTGGTTCTAATTCAGTGTCTCATGAGGTTGCAGTCAAGCTGATGGCTGGCTGGGGCTGCCATCATCTGAAGGCTTGACTGGGGCTGGAGGATCATTCCAAGACAGCCCACTCACAAGGCTGTTGGCTGGAGGCCTCAGTTCCTCGCTAGCTGTTGGTGACCAGCCTTGGTTGCTCACCATGTGGACTTCTCCAGAGGGTAACTTGAGTGTTCTCATGACAAAGTGGCTGGGTCTCCTAGAGCAAGTAATGCAAAAGAAAGAGAACAAGAAAGAAGATAAAGTGCCTTTTTTGGACCGCTCTTGAAAGTGACACACCATCACTTTTGTCCTATTTTATTTGTAAGAAATGAGTCACCAAGTCCAACCCACAATGAAGGGTTGGGGGATTAAGCTCTACTTTTTTTTTTGGTTGCACCGTGCAGCTTGAGGGATTAGTTCCCTGACCAAGGATTGAACCTGGGTGGATCTTCCCGGACCGGGGCACAAACCCGTGTCCCCTGCATCAGCAGGCGGACTCCCAACCACTGCGCCACCAGGGAAACCCTGTGGATATATTTTTAAACCATCACAATGACCAAGCTAGGTCTTTCTTCCTTGCAAAGGCTAATCTCCCTCCTTGCTTTTTTTTTTTTTTTAACCATTACTTCTTGCTTCTCTTGGGTCTTTGAATCTTTCACCGCTTTCTTCCTACCTTGCCTCTCCTATTTCCTCTGGTCATGGAAGTACACAGACTCCACCACCCCCGCCCCCCCCACTCCGCCCCCCAGCAATCTTACAAGTCCCTTTTTCTCCTAGCTGTCATCCCTCTGGTTCTGTGCTCTGGCCCCTCACTAGCGCCCCCTCCTCCCATCTGCTCTCTTTATCTCACACTTCTGCCGGTTTCTCCTCCTCCTTCCTCTCTCTGAACATGGACGTTCTCTAATACCCTTTTGTTTCTCAGTATACTCTTGTCCTTGAAACTCTCATTAACTTCTATGATTTTGTGTGTGTGTGTGTGTGTGTGTGGTACGTGGGCCTCTCACTGCTGTGGCCTCTCCCGTTGCGGAGCACAGGCTCCAGACGCGCAGGCTCAGCGGCCATGGCTCACGGGTGCAGCCGCTCAGCCGCACGTGGGATCCTCCCGGATCGGGGCACAAATCCGTGTCCCCTGCATCGGCAGGCGGACTCTCAACCACTGCGCCACCAGGGAAGCCCAACTTCTATGATTTTAACCAACCCTTCTAGGTAGATGATACCCCAAAGCACACTCTTTTCTCAAATTCCATCCCCAAATTTCCTCCTGTCTGCTGTACTTCTCCAGCTGCATACCCCAGAAGCCACTCAGCCTGCCAAGTCTACATTTAGACCCCCTCCTCCAATCTGCTCATCAGCCCATAATCACCAAGATTCATAACCTCAGGGACTCTGACCCTTCCCTCTCCCCCATTTCACCACTAAGCCCTTTGGATTTTACCACCAAGACAGTGTCACTAATCTAGTATGAGAGCCTATGAATTGGTCTCTCTGTCTCCAGGATACCCGGTCCACTCCTTCCTGCTCAGCATGCCTGAATTGATCCTTATACAGCATGGCTCTGAGTATGTTACTCCCCTGGCTCAAAACCTTTCAAGGGCTCCTCCTAGTTACAGACTTTCAGCTGGGCATCCCAGGTCTCACAGTCTGTGAGATTACGGTGCCTTGATGTTTAACCTCCAATAGGCTTGAACTCCCAAGACCTGAGATGAAATCTTGGATGTGTCACTTACTACTAATGTGACCCTGGGCAAGTAGCCTCACCTCCATGAGCCTGTGGTTTCCTATTTCCAAAAGGGGAATAGCATTACTTCCAATCAGGCGTCTTGAGGATTAAAAGAGATAATGTACATAAAGTTCTTATTCTTGTTCACATTAAACCAGGAGCTAGACTGTAGCTGCTATCATTACCATCCCATTTAAAGACACTTAGCAAAAAACACCTGCTGCAAGGTAGGTGCTCAACAAATCACTGCTTTCCCAAGTGTTACTTGAGTGTGTACCTCTGGCATTACTTTTATTTTTAAATTATTTGTTCCAGTTGCTTTTCATTATGACAAGTGACAGGATTTCCAAATGCACATGTTAATACATTTATTATAGATCAGAGGTTGGCAATCTTTTTCTGTAAAGGGCCGGAGAGTGAATATTTTAGGCCAGGAGGGCCGTGTACGGTCTATGTCGTAACAGTTCAATTCTGCTGTTACAGTGCAAAAGCAGCCATGGACCACATGTAAATGAATGGTGGTAGGTGTGTCAAACAAAGCCTTTTAATGGACACTAAAATTTGGATTTCGTATAATTTTTACACGTCATTAAATATTCTTCTTCTTTTCATGTTTTCCAATCATTTAAAAAAGTAAAACTATTCTTAGCCAGCGGGTCATACAAGAACCGATGGTGTGCTAGATTTGGTCTGCGGGGCCAATTGCTGACCCCTGGTACAGAGTGTTTATTACATTTAAACAGAAACTGACCTAAGAATAATATGAAGTAGAGTACAGATGATATGTGGATCTGGAGAATATTCTGACAATGGTGCAAGAATAAACTAAGTTGGTGCAACACATCAGTAAAACCGCATTGGCCACAGAGCTCTACCGTCTGGTTCAACCTAGCCGTCCAGCTGCATCTCTTCCAGGGCCCAGCCAAGCCAGGCTTTTGTTTCCCACATACCCTGCATGTTCCCGAGTCCTTTGGTCTGGAACACCCTCTCTGAGTTATTTTTACTCCCAATACTTCTGACACCAAAGTTGTGGAATTCTTCCACACCAGCAACCAGTTCAATTCTCCAGACAACCCTGTCCTGACACTGTCTACATGGAGCCGGTGTCAGCCCTGCAGGTTGAAGGGCACAGTCCCACAAGAATGCCCTCACTTCAGATGACAGTCCCAAGCACTGGGTCCCCTAAGTGCCCACACTTCTATCAACTTGGCTACAAAGTTGGAGGTTCCCACAACCCCTTACTTTCAGGTTTGACAATTTGCTGAAACGGCTCACAGAACTTAGAAAAGTGCTTTACTTACCATTACCAGTTTATTATAAAGGATATTATGAAGGATACAAAAGAACAGCTAGATGGAGACGTACACAGGATGAGAAACGGAAGGGTCTGGAACACAGGAGCCTCTGTCAGGAACAAAGACCAAATACATAGTTCTTGTTTTAACATGATATCACCCCTTCTCATTATGCTCATTAAAATCATGTCATGTAAGGGCCACATTAAACACCATGTCTGTTAAAAGCCCTCCAGTGATTCCTCCCTCCCCCACAAATGACATTTTCCCCTCTCTGCCCCTTCTCTTCATGCCCTCTTCTCTCAGTAACAGCCTGCTGGCACCTTCGTTATTGTACTTGTATTACAGTTATTTGGCTATTTATCTGACTTAAAACCAAGGTTCTTAAGGGTCTGGGACCTTATCTAGCCAGAACTTGGCAGTACCTGGCACAAAGCAGGCACTCAGAAAGCATTTCTTGAACTTTGTTTCCTTGAATTGAAAATGGGATTTGACATTATTCTGGCCACTGCGTAAACTGACATAATGGAGTGGAAGAGATTAGCTGGTAAAATTGTAGTCAATGGAGCGGGTCTGCTGGGAGGTTGTGGAGGGGAGAGGCCACACCCGTGGGGCACGGCTGGCAGAGAGTAGGGTTCGGTCTGCAAGGCTGTGCTCCTGGTCTATATCAGTGAAACCTTCAGGAAGCAGGTCTGAATAGAGAGAAAAGTAGGCTTCCTAGAGCTTCCCACGCACCCGAGAGGCTAAGCAAAGAGCACAGAGCAGTTCAACGGCTGATTGTCCCGGGCCCCTGGAGAACCCAGGTCTGAGAAGGGCGTCCCGATACGCATCGTGCCCCAGTTCTGTGGAGTGAATCAGGCTTTGATGCAACTGGCAATGGGCCTTCATCACGAGCCCAATCTCTCAGGTTCGGTACAGACGAGCTTTGTCATTTCTCTGAGGGAATCACTGTCGTTCCTCTTCCAGGCTCAAAGCAGCCCCCCTGCCCCATCTAGCCCTCATGAGATGACAAGTTAAACTGCTCCGATGACCAGTTTTCATTAGGTAAGGAAGACCGATTAAGCAACGGTGACCCAAATAACCTTAGTGGTACAGATGCTTTTTCGAAGCCAGCAGAAGTCTTGCCAAATTAAAGGATGTCAGGATGAGATACTGTGAATATCAGTTTCCTTCTCTGTGGCAGTGGAGAGGATTAATGAAATGCTTGTGAAGTGCTTTGAAAATTTAAGCTGTTAAGAATTATCGTTCTGTGTAATAGGGAAAAAATAGAATTCTTGGCTCATTAAAGCTATAATGTTGTAAGCCTGAGTGCTTTTTCCAGGATATCTTTGAAGGCTACATTTTTATTAAAAGAAAGGAAGAACAAGAAAGAAAAGAAATGTGTCTATAATATGCATACACACGTGCTGGAAAGTCAGCTGGGTTAATCAATGTTTCTGTTGATTAAGAAATGAGCTGTGAGAAGCTGTTTCTTATTGCGTACCAAAGAGACAGTTACTAGGAATCAAGTGTTCAAACGTGCAGGGACAGTTTCACTAAAATGTTAGCAGACATGCACTTGCTTTCTCTCAGTAGGCTCAAAGGATTCAAAGGCTGTGAGGCTGAATGCAGGCAAACATGGAGTTCGATGTGCTCTGATAGCCTTCTCCATCTTAACATAACCACATGAGGTAGACATCCTTCCGCCTTCACTCTGTTGGCAGGTTTGCCCAGGGATGCTTTTGCTTTGTTCCAGATGTCCTGTGATATTCAAAAGCGCGTCATCCTCAGTGGACCCTCGCATCTCTTTCTTCTTTTTTTTTTTTAAGACCCCCAAATAGCCAAACCAATCTTTTCTGTTTTAAAATATTTATTTACTTAATTTATTTATTTTGGCTGTGCCGGGTCTTAGTTGCAACATGCGTGATCTTTTAGTTGCAGCATGCGGACTCTTAGTAGCAGCATGCATGCAGGATCTAGTTCCCTGACCAGGGATTGAACCCAGTCCCCCTGCATTGGGAGCATGGAGTCTTACCCACCGGACCACCAGGGAAGTCCCCTCAGTTCTCTTTCAATCCACATTGACTGAGGACTTAGACTTCCTTCTGTGTCTGCACCCGTTTCCTATTGCTGCTGCAATCAATTACCACAAACGTAATGACTTAAAATGACATAAGTGTATTCTCTTATAGCTCTGGATGTCAGCAGTGTGAAATCAGCCTCACCGGGCTAAAGTCAAGGTGCTGGCAGGGCTAGTTCCTTCTGGAGGATCCAGAGGAGAATGTATTTCCTTTGCCTTTCCAGCCTCTGGAGGCCGCCTGCATTTCCTGACTATTAGAGTAGGCTCTTCCTACTCTTTCCTGGCATCGCCCTGACCTCTGCTTCCCTCCTCACGTCTCCTTCTGTCAACTCTCCTGCTTCCCTCTTTCCCTTACAAGACCCTGTGATTACACTGGATGCACCAGGATAGCCCAGGATAATCTCCTCATCTCAAGATCCTTAACTCAATCATACCCGCAAAGTCCCTCTCCCAACATATTCACAGGTTCTTGGGGGGAGGTTGTGGATGCTTTGGGGAGGCATTATTCTATCTACCAGACTCCATCTGCCAGCCCCCTTCTGTTGTTTTTTTTGTTTTTTGTTTTCTGTCTACTCAAGCCAGGCCCTGTTCTAAATGTTTTACATGGATTAACTCATTTAACTTTCACAATCATCCTAGAAGAGAGGGTCTGTTACAATAGATGAGGAAACTGTGGCAAAAAGGTTAGATTACTTGCTTGGGGTCACTAATTTAGTACTCAAGCCTAGAGCTCACAGACTTTGTGTCCTTGAAGACTTTTTATTACCTTTATTGTTTATAATTATAAAAGTAATGCCATATATATGATTAAAATAATTCAAATGAAAATTCCTTTCCGTCTCCTCTACCCCATCTTCATCTGGATCACTCCTCCTAATAGCCCTTTGCAACTTTAGCGCTTCTAGCAGTCACCCTTATACCTTAATATTACACAGACACCTTAATTTTTAATATAGACAGTTTAATATAGACAGTTTTAGGTAGTTGTCCAGATAAAATAACATGTACTTTTTACTAATTCTTCTAAAATTATTAAAATGAAAATCCTGAATTTAAAAATTCTCATCAAGGACTTGAGAGCTCTGGAGAAGAATTCATGTATAAACTCTTATAGATCAGTGTACCTTAGCTGAAACACAGGCATAGAACAAAGAGCGAAGGCCTTGGAGCCAGGCAGGCCTGGCTGTCAGCTTTCACTCCACCTCCTATTATTAGGTACCCTTGGAAAAGTTACTTTTCCTCTCTGTGTTTCAGTTTCCTCATCCATACGATGCTCCCTTCATATGTGTTGTTAATTTTAAAGTAACTAACCTGTAAATTTTAGCACATGTTAGGAGTTCAATAAATGCTAGTTCTTCCAAGAAAGGAACAAATGTCTTTTAACAAAGAATGAAAACATATAAAACAAAAAACATAAACGGATTCCATAGACAGCCAGAGGTTTTTAGGACATGGTCCTTGTCTAATATTTCTTCATTTGCTCAACAAAAATTTTGAGGGCTCTCTATGGCATTCTGCTAGGCCTGGATGGGGACACAATGGTGAATGTGCTGTGCCCCTCACTGCGAAGGGCTTAGTGTACTTCTTAGCACAGAACAGGAGCTCAACATAGAATTTTTTAAAAGGCTAGCGTCTGATGACTATAAACAAAAGATCTGGATCTGTGGAAATGAGTACGTGCGTGTTTGGGGGTCGGGGGGAGGCAGGGATTGTATCAAAAGCACTGGACAGATGGATACTAATTGCATTTCACTGATTTAAGATTGACATTTGGAATGTAATCATTCTTAATACCACCAATCCCCACAGACCACCAGGTACGCAAAAACCTAAATGATTTTCCAGCTTCTTGCAAAATTTAGTGCCTATTACATAACCTGTTTCGTGAAGAAATAGATTCAATTCAAGGAAAAAAACAGTTCTGGATGAATGCATTTCCTGATCATTGAGGAACTTTTGGCAGTTAGTCCGTATCACGTTTTTGGGTGTTCATGCTGTATCTCCAATTTCTTCTCCACCTTGTTTGGCAGAATTTGTCTTGGATGCTATTTAATACAATCACCAACACCAGACAGTGACTGACTGTCAACAGGTGTGTCTGATAAAGAAAACATTGTTTCTGCTCTGCTTCAGGCACGTCTGACATGTTGAGGACCTGCTTTCCTTTGCAAAGCTGATAGGAATCTAGTATTTGGGAGGGAGGAGTGCTTCCCTGTTTCAGGCCAAGAAAGGCTCTCAGTTTGGCTAGCAGCAGAGCTAAGCTTGGAAGGGAATGCTAATATGTCTTCAGAGCTCTCCACCACAGCTGAATGATAAATGGGTATTAATGGTCTAACGTGAGAGAAGATAGCAGTAGTTTCCTGGGCAAGAGATATGTATGATTGCCTGGAAACAAACACAGCTCATCGACGATCCAGGAGAGATGGCTTTGGCCTTGTAAACTGGTCTGTTATAAAACAATTGTATTGACATTAGACACTTGGAAATCATCTGTACGGTCTTAACTGGTTTTGCCAGCTTTGACGGTGTTATCTGGGATTGCATGTAATCCATGCAAAGGACAACTTGCTTTGACTGTATGGAGGACAGCCAGTGTGCCTTGAATGGTACTAGCACGTTCACCAAATGAGTCAGTGAACTAATAGAAGCTTGATGGAAGAGAAGTTCGAGAAATGGGCCTTCCAAAAAAACTCAGGGATTTCAGAGACCCATACAGAAAGCTATCAGTTAGAGCAGGAGGAGGACTTAACAAAGGCAGGATTTATGCTTTGGAAAAAGGGCACCGGTGATTGGGAGAAGAGAGGGTGATGCTAAGTGGGGCTAAGGCTTTGAGCTTTGGGGAGCATTTGGAAAGTTACTGTAGCATTGTATTGTTGTATTGGAGGGACAAAATGGAGTTTAGAATTTTGTATACCTGAGGAATTCCCTGGCGGTCCGGTCGTTAGGACTTTGCGCTTCCACTGCTGGGGCCCTGGGTTCAATCCCTGGTCAGGGAACTGAGATCCCACAAGTGCGGCCAAAAAAAAAAATAAAA
>NW_020173491.1:443930-446994 GCF_003031525.2 Neophocaena asiaeorientalis asiaeorientalis | reverse complement strand
TATATGAGATATATATATATATATATATATATATATATATATATATATATATATATACACATATATATACACACACACACATCTGTATCTATATATACACATTATATAAAATTTGAATTCATGTTTCTTAAATTAAGAACACTGGTGTGTACAAAGATCTACATAGGTGTGTCTGAGTGCTCTTAATTTATAGAACAGTTTAAAATGGTCATACAAGAGAATGTGGGAGAGAGGAAGAATGTATGTATATGTGTGTATTTTTAGCAAATTTCCATGTGAAAGAAATGATATCCAATTGTGAACATGATTCAATTAGTAAAAATCATGGACTAATGCAGTATGTCAAAACACTTTCTACTTAGTCCACTCGCTCCTACTTCATCTCTTGGTACAATCTCTCCAGACATCATGGAAAGACTAGTTGTTTTCGAGAAGATGTCAATGAGTTGGTCTCTAACCAATATTAAATGTCAAGTTACTATGAATTCGAATAAGATCCTAAAATATAGATACTATTATGAGCTCCTGCTTTATTCATAAGTAGGAAAAAGGAAAGTCACGCCGCTTACTATCACTGGAGCCTTTATTATGGGTCACCTACAGGATTAGCACTTTACATTCCATTGGAGTAGATGAAGTTGTCATTTGATGTGATTTCAGGCGACCAGGAAGGCTCCCTACCCTGAAATATTTTCCCCATATGGCCTGAAAATATTTGGCACTCATCCTGAAATCCCATCATGTAGAACACAATTTGGGTTGGCTTTAGAATTTACAAAATGCTTCTTTATAGATTAACTGTCATGGAAGAAGGGTTGCTTCCTTATTCAGAAAAGGATGCCTAGTTACTTCACAGTAAGGCTATTTTCCTTCAAAAGTTTAAAATTTATAACAGTGTGCTTGTGTCCCACCCACACCTATCAGCCATTCATACCTTCAGTAGGAATGAACTAAATCAGATTAAGCCCCTCCCAAATCTAGGTAAGATTAGTGGGGATGAAATTATTCTAATGAGCTAGTTTTGCATAAAAGGGAGGCGAGAGAAGGAAGGAGACGTAGTTTCGACTTTTCTACAGGAGAGCAGGCACAAACCAAGCCAAGAAAAGCAAGTGTGAGAATTCCAGAAACAGAAGTTGCTTCTGAGTGGTGACATGAAATCTCCAACACTTGGTAACTGACGTGTGGCATCTCCAAGGGACACTTTGTCCTGGGCACCCCTGCAGCTCCAAAGAATCCACCAATTTATAAGGTACTCTAGCATCAAAGGAGATAGTGTCATTTTCAGATGGACAAAATGCTGTTGATAAATGGGTATTAATGGTCTAACAGGGAGAAGGAACGGGGATATGAGGGGCCAAAATTTGATTTTGGCAAAGCATAGTATTTGTAATTTTGATTGCCACAAAATAATATGCACTGTAATTTATGGGCAATTCAAAGGATTTTCAAGGGTAATTTTTATTACACTTATTTTTTTCTTTATGGGCAGAGTTTAGAACCTAACTCTGGTAAGCTGTGTCACCACTATATGTTATGTACTTTTGTATATATCATATGTTTGCTTCGTGTCTACCTTTTTTAAAAAAGGTAGACTGTTCCTTGGACTTTGATGAGACACAGCTAAAATCTCCAAGGGAGAGGGAAGTATAGTTTGAAAACTTAGGGAATCTGGGACTTTCTCTGGTCTGGCTCCTAGGAAAATACCAGGTTTTCCTTGAGACCAAGGTACTTGGCCCTCTCTTTATAAAGAGGTAGTTTTCTCAAAGGTAGAGAGATAGTGTCCCACTGGCTTACATTATCCCATCAAACTTCCCTAATTAAAAAAAAAACTGGGGCTTCCCTGGTGGCGCAGTGGTTGAGAGTCCACCTGCCGATGCAAGGGACACGGGTTCGTGCCCTGGTCCGGGAGGATCCCACATGCCGTGGAGCGGCTGGGCCCATGAGCCATGGCCGCTGAGCCTGTGCGTCCGGAGCTTGTCCTCCACAACGGGAGAGGCCACGGCGGTGAGAGGCCCGTGTACCACACACACACACACACACACACACACAAAAACATATATATATATTTTATTGAAGTATAGTTGATTTATAATGTTGTATTAATTTCTGCTGTACAGCAAAGCAATTCAGTTATACATAAAGATATTTTTTTCATGTTCTTTTCCATTATGGCTTATCACAGAATATTGAATATAGTTCCCTGTGCTATACAGTAGGACCTTGTTGTTTAATCCATTCTATATATAATAGTTTGTATCTGCTAGTCCCAAACTCCCAGTCCATTCTTCCGCCACCACACCTCCCCCTTGGCAACCACAAGTCTGTTCTCTATGTTTGCGAGTCTGTTTCTGTTTCATAGATAAGTTCATTTGTGTCATATGTTAGATTCCACATATAAGTGATATCATATGGTATTTGTCTTTCTCCTTCTGACTTACTTCACTTAGTATGATAATCTCTATGTCCATCCATGTTGCTGCAAATGGCATTATTTCACTCTTTTATGGCTGAGTAGTATTCCATTCATGTCTACCTTTTTGATTTAGTTTATTGAGTTCTACCTTATATCTTAAAAATATATACCATATACCATCTTGTAATGTCCAGTTTTGCCTTAATTGAATGGAAATTGACAAACCTCAAAATAACTGCTGAAAAAGAACCTTTCTTGGTTTTCCTCATTAATTCCTTTACTAGGCCCTGTTCTCTAGAGGATGACTCCAGAGAATCTGCCCCAAGCACGGGTGGGGCAGGGTGGGGCAGGGACTGTGGGGAGTGACCTACCACCTCCTTCCTAAATCCTGGGTTAAGTCCTGGTTTTTTACTTTCCCAATCTCAAAAAACACTGTGCTAACGGTCCCAGAGGAAGAGAGCAGCCACAAAAAGCAAAGTACTAGGTTGAGAACAGAAGTATCAACACAGACACAGTCTACAAGTTTTTTGGGGAAAGCTGGAAACTAGCAGCTTGCGTTAGTACCTAAGAGAACTTTGTGTGCCTCTGGCTTTCAAGCAGAAACTTTTTTTTTTTTTTTTTTTTTTTTTGTTCCCTGCCTCTCCCTGCCTG
>NW_020173491.1:441774-443510 GCF_003031525.2 Neophocaena asiaeorientalis asiaeorientalis | reverse complement strand
TTTTTTTGTGGTACGCGGCCTCTCACTGTCGTGGCCTCTCCTGTTGCAGAGCACAGGCTCCGGACGCTCAGGCTCAGTGGCCATGGCTCACGGGCCTAGCCGCTCCGCGGCATGTGGGATCTTCCCGGACTGGGGCACGAACCCGCGTCCCCTGCATCGGCAGGCGGACTCTCAACCACCGCGCCACCAGGGAAACCCAAGGAGAAACTTTTGAGTGTGTTTTCAGTGGAGTGCCTGTATAAAAATTTCCCTTTTTACAAAAAATTTATTTATTTTTGTCTGTGCTGGGTTTTTGTTGCTGCACACGGGCCTATTCTAGCTGCGGTAAGCAGGGGTTACTCTTCATTGCGGTGCGCGGGCTTCTCTTTGCAGTGGCTTCTCATGTTGCAGAGCACAGGCTCTAGGCGCTCAGGCTTCAGCAGTTGTGGCTCGCGAGCTCTAAAGCACAGGCTCAGTAGTTGTGGCACGTGGGTTTAGTTGCTCCACAGCATGTGGGATCTTCCCGGACCAGGGCTCGAATCTGTGTCCCCTGGGCGGCTTCTTAACCACTGCGCCACCAGGGAAGCCCTCCCATCTTTTTTTTTTTTTTTTTTTAATTTATTTGTTTATTTACTTTTGGCTGCGTTGGTTCTTCGCTGCTGCGCGCGGGCTTTCTCTAGTTGCGGCGAGCAGGGTCTACTCTTCGTTGCGGTGCGCGGACTTCTCATTGCAGTGGCTTGTCTTATTGCCGAGCACGGGCTCTAGACACGCGGGCTTCAGTAGTTGTGGCTCCCGGGCTCTAGTGCGCAGGCTCAGTAGTTGTGGCGCATAGGGCTTAGTTGTTCCGCGGCATGTGGGATCCCCCTGGACCAGGGCTCGAACCCGTGTCCCCTGAATTGGCAGGCGGACTCTCAACCACTGCACAAGGGAAGCCCCCTCCCATCTTTTTTAGATGGAAAATCTTTGATTTTGTATTGGTAGGGAACTTGGACGTAATGGGAGACTATTCCCTGGTGGTTTCTAAAATCTGATATAAAAAGTAGCTTTTTGTTTTCACACAGAATACTACCTTTATGGAGGCTCTTACATGGAAATCCAGAGTTTGTAAAGGTCTGACACTGGCGTTTGCTCTTACATATACCTTGTACCCGTCAAGAACCGTGAATGACATTTTCCTTTTATTTTTTATGTAAAGACTCTTCAACTAAAATAAGCTTTTGTAACTCGTTCCGGTTTTGCTGAAGAGCAGCTCAAACCTAAGGAAGCTCGGTTTCTTCTTCCTTTGGGAAAGAGTAGAGTTGGGAAGGGCCAGAGGAGGCATTGTGTGAAACCAGCAAACAAAACAGGAGGGGTGGTAGATAGCGGGGCCGCGGCGCGGGGCGACCCCTTGGGCCGCGGCGCGGGACGACCCCTTGGGCCGCGGAACAAAGCCCCGCGGGGATCGCTCAACCGAGGTCCCTGACTCGGCGGGCGAGCGCCCGCTCCTCCCCGGGAGAGGACGGTTGCAGGCAAGAGCGCGATATGCCAGCGTTTGTGGGTCGCGAGGCGTTCAGTCACAGCAACGGTAGCCGAGGAGCCCAAGCTGTAGCCGCCACCTCGGAACCCCGCACCGCAAGGATTGCAAAACTATCAGCCTGCCGCGCAAGAGCCTCTGCGCCTGCGCGCCCGCGGGAAGCCCCGCCCTCTCCGGGCCGCCGGCGCGCGGGGCCGCGCCTCCTCATGGCGGCCGCCGCAGTGTGTGGTATTTAGCGGGAGCG
>NW_020173491.1:417910-441715 GCF_003031525.2 Neophocaena asiaeorientalis asiaeorientalis | reverse complement strand
CCCGGGAGGCGGGCCCGGCCGGGGGAGGCGCCCGGCGCGCCCTGCTCCCGGGTGCCGGTCTTTGTTGTGAAGGGTCCCGGGGTGTGCGGCCAACATGGCGGAGGTCAGCTGAGTGCGGGCAGTGGCCAGCCCTTCCCTCCGGCCCCTCCCCGCACCGGTCCGGGGTCAGGACCGGGCGACTCGGCCGTCCTTGGCCTTCCCTGCCTGCCCCCGACCCCGGGAGCGGCCGTCCCCGATTGTGCTGCGTTCTTCCTCCCGCTCCGGCCCGAGCCTTCATTGTGCGGTGGGAAGAATGCAGCCTCCTCCCTTGTTTATGTCGTTAGAGAGGAGGTCGCGTGAGCGTCTTGCCAGGGAAGCTCCAGCTTTTTATTAAACCTTGCTTTTCCTAGGCTTCATTTGTCGGGTAGTTCGGGGGCCTTTCTCGACTCTCCCAGATTTATAATTTAGGAATGTGGATAATCTGGGCCACAGCGTTGCGTAGGTTTTTCCTGTGCCTGGAAAGATTCAGAATTTGTTTGCTCTGACATCTAGAGAAGTCCAGTTTGTGTGTTTGGAAAATCAGATGGTGTAGCTGATTTGTCAGAGTCGTAGAAGCCATGAGCACGGATATAGGACAGTGATCGGACTGACGGTTTCTAGCAGTTGAACATTTACCATTTCTTGATAAGGGGCTGTCAAGGGTAAATTTTTAACTCTTTGCATCAGTTGAACGTTGGGAGCACGACTCTGAAGTCAGACTGCCTGCTTTGGTTCCAGCCCTGCCCCACCGGTTTGTGACCTTGGGCAAGATGCTTAACCTCTGTGCCTCATTTTCCTTATCTGCAAAATAGGGGTAATGACAGTACCTACCTCGTAGGACTGTTGGGAGAATTGATGAGATGATAGTAGGCAAAGAGCTTAGGGCTTAGAGCAGTGGCAAGCCCATGGTTAAGTGCTCAATAAATGTTTACTGCTAAGGCTGTTGTCGAATCACTAAATTTGTGAGATTATCGTGGCATGTTGGGTATGTTGGAACTGCATAGGCCAGAATATGTGAAATTACATTATAAATCATTAGTGCTTGGGTTTTTCTTTTAGTGCATTTTGTTACTTCTTAAAAATGAAAACAAGAGGTTTAGGTGGTAAATGTCCAGGCATTTGGAGATGATGGCATTGGGAAATTTCTATAGTAAGACATTTGGGTAGGTCTTGTGTGGTCTGGAATTTAAAAACTGAAATTCATGGGTCAGTTTGCTTTTTAGGACTTAACTGACTTGGAAGAGTGGAACAGTGAGTCTCTTTGAGTGTTAGGTGTCTGTGGTGTCACCATCTATTTTGGACATTACTGAAGAGCAGAGTGTAGTATGGTGATAAATGTAATGGTCTGGTAATTTTATCAGGCAGATATTGGCTCAAATTGGGGAGGAGAGGATGTTAGTTAGCTGTTAGGAGAACTTCGTGACAAGTAGATTTTGACCTAAAGAGGAGTATATAAATTATGTAATTTTTTGTTCTGGAAATTAAAGATACAGATTTTTGTGATCTGGAATAATTAGCTGCAACCCTAAAGTTGGCTTTGCCAAAATATTTTCTTTAGATATATTATAGAATTGCTTTACCTGACCCCTCTTGACACCGTTCCAGCATAATTTAGTAACATTTAATAATATATTAAGCTGAAGTATAATTGATAGATATGGAACTTTTCAGGATAAGTATTACACAAACTACAAATTCAGAAATTTAATTCAATTCAGTGTAATGTGTTCTCCCGATAAGCTTTGGGAAATTCTTACAAAATTGTTGTAGAGCAATATTCTTTAGTATCTGTAATTAAAAAGAATATTAGGCTACAATTAATTGGAGTTACAAAGGAAATATCTAGCTATGGCAACAATGACATAATATGAAGAATAGGATTTTATTTTCAGCTTATACAGTGTTTTGAAAACAGGTCTTACATAAGGACGGTAACAAAGTAAGTTTAGTAACTTTGCAAAGCAACCACTTAAAATTGTATTTTAAAGCAGTTGATTTACTTGATTTGTAGAGATTGAAGGTTTTTCTTGGCTTAAGAGATCTGTTACACAGTTTCAGTTATAATTATGAAATATCCATGCACACCTTATAAAAATGTTTAAATTTTGGTTATTTTTGGTCTAGACCTCATTACAAACAAAATCAATATGTGAAAACCGCAGATTTCCTACCCTTCCTTCCCCCCCCTCCCCCCCAAAAAAACAGCAACTGGGTATAAATTTTTCCTCTCTAAAAAGCATCCTTAGTGGTTTCTTTTATTTCTTTTATTTTTTTAATTTATTTTTTTAAAGGTCAAGTCTTTTATTTATTTATGGCTGCTTTGAGTCTTCATTGCTGTGCGCGGGCTTTCTCTAGTTGCGTCGAGTGGGGGCTTCTCTTGTTGCGGAGCACGGGCTCTAGGTGCGTGGGCTTCATAGTTGTGGCATGCAGGCTTAGTAGTTGTGGCTCACGGGCTCAGTAGTTGTGACCCACGGGCTTAGTTGATCCGCAGCATGTGGGACCTTCGTGGACCAGAGCTTGAACCTTTGTCCACTGCGTTAGCATGCAGATTCTTAACCACTGCGCCACCAGGGAAGTCCAGTGGTTTCTTTTAAATAGAGATTTTTCTAATGCATTTTGAATCATCTGGTTTTCCATGGCTATAGTTACTAGAGCTTCTGCTGCAAAAGGGCAGAGATTGTGGTTTTTTATTCCTATATCCTCAGTGCCTAACACTCAGTATAGACTTGTTTCCTGACCTACTACTTCTGTATTCTTATGACACTCAGATTTCTTTGCTGTGAAACTTAGACCCATGTATTCTCTTGCTCGCAGGTCATTTTTTTTTATGACTATTTTTTAGAGGAGTTTTAGATTCACAGCAAAATTGAACAGAAGGTTCAGAGATTTCCCATGTACTCTGCCCCACTCCTGCATAACCTCCTCCATTATCAACATCTTCCATCAGAGTGATACATTTGTTACAACTGATGTACCTACACTGACACATTCTTACCCATAGGTTATGGTTTACATTATGGTTCACTCTTGGTGTTGTGTATTATGAATTTTAACAAATGTATGATATGTACCCACCATTATAGTATCACACAGAATAGTTTTCACTGCCCTAAAAATCCTCTGTGGTCTACCTATTCATCCCTTCCTCTTTCCTAACTTCTGGCAAGCACTAATCTTTTTACTGTCTCCATAGTTTTGTACTTTCCAGAGTATTATGTAATTGGAATCATACAGTATGTACCCTTTTCACACTGGCTGCTTTCAGCTAGTCATATGCATTTAAGTTTCCTCCATGTCTTTTCATAGCTTGATAGCTCAGTTCTTTTTAGTGCTGAGTATTATTCCATTGTTGGGCATGTACCAGTTTGTTTATCTACTCACCTACCAGAGGACATCTTAGTTGCTGTCACGTTTTGGCAGTTATGAATAAAGCTGCTATAAACATCTGTGTGCAGGTTTTTGTGTGGACAGAAGTTTTCAGCTCCTTTGGGTAAATACCGAGGAGTATGATTGCTGGATCTTATGGAAAGAATATATTTAATTTTGTAGTAAACTGCCAAAATGCCTTTCAGGTGGCTGTACCATTTTCCATTCCCACCAGCAATGAATGAGAGTTCCCGTTGCTCCACATGCCCACCAGCGTTTGGTGTTGTCAGTGTTCTGAATTTTGCCATTCTAAAAGGTGTGTGGTGATACCTTATTTTTGTTTTAATTTGTGTTTCCCTGATGACAAATGATGTGGAGCACCTTTTCATATGCTCTTTTGCCATCTGTGTATCGGATGAGGCGAGGTGTCTGTTAAGGTCTTTTGCTCATTTTTTAATTGGCATGTTCGCTTTCTTGTTGAGTTTTAAGATTTCTGTGCTGCATTTTGGATAATAGTCCTTTATCAGAATTGTCTTTTGCAAACATTTTCTCCCAGTCTGTGGTTTGTCTTCTCATTTTTTTTTTTTTTAACATGTCTTCTCATTGTTTTGACTGTGTCTTTCCCTGCACGTCATTTTCCGCTTTCACGTACCAAGGTACTTCAAATTTATGTGTCTAAAACTAAAATCTTTGTTTCCAACCATACAAGGCTGTCATCCTCTGTATCCAGTGAGTCATAGAGCCCTGAGTTTTCTACTGTCTGGTTATCTCAAATCTGGTGTTGCTTCTGTCTCTCACTCATTTTCACATGTACATTCAGTCCTTCTCTTTTACTTTCTAAGTGTCTATCTGCTTTTGGTCTCTGCCTCCTCCCTTCAGTTTTTCCCACTGCCATTTAAGGGAGCTTTCTAACATAGGTGACTTAAGGCCTTCAGTTTAAAGTCCCAAGTTCCTTGACGTAGAGATAGTAAGTACACAGACCCTTCTGGAGCTGGCTTTTGTTACTTTCCTGTCATTTTCAACTGTGTACTTGCAAGTGCCTGTGTGCACCATATTTTGTCTTCCAGCTAAGCTCTGTAATCTCAGCCTAGACATCACTTAGCTGAGGCACTCTTCCTGGATCCCCCCACTTTGAATTGGATGTCATCTTTCCGTGTTCCCATAGCACTTTCTGCTTGGCCCTACTACAACCATATCCCCCTGAGCTATGATTTTTCTCTACTACTTTGCTTCCCCAGATATAGACCGCAGTCTCTATGAGGACTTTGCCTTGATCACCCTTGTTGGTCTAGAGTTTAGCACTGTTGCTGGCGTGTAGTTGGTGCTCAGTAAATATTTATTGAATGACTGATACCTTCGCAGTGTTCAATTATGCTCTTCTAGCCTTAGCCTCCAGCATTTCTTCTTTGCCATATCTGGTTAAACTGGATTCTTTTTGTTTCTTGAACATTCACCACACTTAAACACCTCTGTGCCTTTGCTCATGATTGTACTTGATCTCTCAAATGTCTGTGCTACTTTGGGCACGTGACTTAACCTCTCCAAGCCTTAGTTTCCACTAGCATGTGAACAGCTATGAAGCATATTGCTGCTCCTTGCTCTATGTCCTAAAGCTAGAGTAGCAGTGTAGCTGAGTGGTTAAGAGCCAGATCTGGTTGTGTCTCTTGCCTCTTTCACTTACTAGTGTGTTTATGATTTTAAGCTCAATGAGAGCAGAGACACTGCCTAAAAGCAGGGACACTTGCATTTAAAAGCACATTACTTAACACAGAGAAAGTGCTTAAATAATTTTAAAAATTAGTTATTTAATTTCTCTGTTACCACTTACATTCTAGTAAGGGAGAAAAGAATTACAAATTGTGATATGTACTGTAAAGGAGTAAAGAGTAATGGTGGGAGGGAGACTTGCTGTGAGAAGTGGCGATATTCAAGCTACCTTAAAAGGATAAGGAGCTAGTCCTTTGAAGGAGAGAAGGGAGAACATCTCAGGTTAAAGGAGCAGCGGAGGTAAAGGCCCTGAGGCAGGAGTGAACATGGACTGTTCCAGGAACTGAGAGAAGAGAGTGTTTCTAGAGCAAATGAATGAGGGGGAGAGATAGGCAAGGATCAGATCCTGCAGAGTCAAAGTAAGGAATGTGAATTTAAGTGTACTGAGAAGCCATCAAAAGATTTTAATTAAATTAGTAACATAATCTGCTTTTAACTTTTAAGATTGCTTTAGCTGTTTGGAGAATAATTGGTTAGAAGGCCATTTCTTTGATCAGGAAGTACCGTAGTTGATTATAACCTGGATTAAGGTGGTGGCTGTGAAGATGAAGAGAAGTGGATGGACTTGAGATGTATTTTGGGGACAGAATTAACAGGGCTTGCTGATGGATTAGATATGAGAGGTGAGGGAAGGAAGGATTTAGGTTGTTTCTGGCATGAGTAATTGTGTGGATCATGGTGCTATTTACCAAGAATGGAAAAACTAGAGGGGGCGGGGGGTGGTGGTACAGATAGCAATAAAACTCAGAAAATGGAAGGATAGCAAATAAACTCAAAGTTCTGATATGTTGGATTTAAGATATCTATGAGACATCCAGAATGATCCAGTGAGGCAGAAGGAATATCACAGAAGCCAGATGGGAGATAGTAGAGCATGTTCGGGTGTTAGGAAACGGTCCAGTAGAAAAAGAGGGAGACATTGATGTGAGAAAGGGATAATAGGAGGAGTATGAAGTCTGAGAAGGTGACAGGACACTGCCCAAGGGCCTAGGTCACTTCTTCCATTCTAAGGGGAGGAAAAGGAAGTGGTAAGTCAGCATTTGATGGCTTCTGTTGTATTTTCTAAACGAAGTATGGGTGAAGCCATCGGTTGAGTATTTACAGTTAGTGATTACTGTACTATGGTGGGTTAAAGACATAGTAGAGAGACATATATTGAGAAACTGAGCAGAGGGGAGGAGAGAAGAGATTCTGTGATGTGTTACCAGCTATGACACCTGATACTTATTGTTCTCAGGAGATTCTAGAATACCTAGAGCAATAGTGTTACTTCCCCCCCCCAGTGTAAACTTTTTTGATGAAGTGTAGGATAACTACATATAGAAAAGTGCTCAAATATTAAGGATACAGCTTGATGCATTTTCACACACTATCATGACCAGCTCCCATGTGTCCTGTTACTTTTATTTTATTTTGATTTTTGGGTGTGTGTGTGTGTGTAAATCTTCAGGAACTCTAGACTGAATGATACATCAATAGATAATACAGTCCATTTGGGGGTCAATTTATTCTCTAGGTTTGAGCCACAGTGACCAAAATGATATTGGCAAAGACCTTTTATTAGGTTTGAGGTTGGCCAGTCATGTTGAACTTACTTGTGGCTTTTGTTTTTGTTTATTTTGAATAGTAGGGGATTGGGAGCACATGGAACTAGAAAGAGAAGTGGAGGAAAAATCTTTGGAGAACTAATTTATATTTATAAAGCAGATATTGCCAGTGAGAAATAGTCTCTTAGAAAATTAGAAAAGTTTAATGCCAGTCTTGAATTTTATAGGAAGTATTATACTGTACTTGTTATAGTTATTATTGTCATGTTGACAGGCTTAGGTAGTAATGGTTGATACAGTGAAATTAAGTGTACTGTACACTACATTTTTTACTTCAAGTTTTGGTTTAAATGAAGTAATCTAATTGTTAAAAACTTGCTTTTTTCCCCCTTTGTGTTTTACCTTTTAGCTCTGTTGAACTCAGCTAAAGTTGAGTTGTGGCTTTTTTGTTTGTTTTTGTTTTGTCGGAGTCCCTGATTTAGTTTTGTTAGGGACAGCTTCGGATATCTTGTTAATACAGATAGTTCTGAGTTAATCTCTGTAGACTGGGTTCTTTTGATTTTGCTTGGAGAGGTGAGCAGATAAATTCTGTCTTAGAATTAACTTTTAAAATGCTAAATTTAGGTATTTTTTATAAGTATAAACTAAAATATATACATATTTGAAATATGTGGGTTTATAAAAAATGTGAATAAGCTGTTTTTTAAATAATTTTTTCCCTATAAGTAAGTATTCATCTATTTGAGGCATTTTAAGAAAAAAACTAAGAAAAAAAGAATGCAGTAGGCAAAATCAACTCTTGATCTCTCAGTGTTTAAATTTGTGTATGAAGTCACTAGCAATTCATTAGCAGGAACGTGTGGGGACACAAAATGTGCACTAAAATTTAATTATTATTAATCACCAAAGTAATATAAATGTTTTATGGAACATTTGAGAAATGAATACAGAAATGCAGCCCCCACCTTCCTCATGATTATTCATAATGTGATAATTGAAAAGTAACCATTGTAGACATTTTGGTGTAGTTTCTAGTCTATGTGTGTTCCACATTTTTTTGAGACAGCCATAGACATTTTAAAGTCCGTTTCTTTGATCTGACTTAAATCCTTGTAGATGTTTTCCCATTAATGATTACCACTTGTCAGTAACTATACATGTTTGAACTGCATAATTCCAAATGATGAAGTTTGTGCTTATGGTATATATCCTTCTGTTCTTGATATTTTGTGTACTTGTAGTTAGGTGGTCCCATCTCTTCTCCGTTCTCTGTGATTGCTGGTTCTAAACTTGACCTCCTTTCCCCCTTCTCTAAACCCTTACCTTAAGTCTTTAGACCACATTCTGCAATTCGGATGCCCTTCTGGTTTCTTTTCTGTCCCATTACATGGTATGTACACACATGAGTACATATATAAAAATAGACAGCTATGTCAATGTCCATATTTACTTAATTCTTTTTTTCTCTTTTAACATAAATGGGATTGTAATATATCCTGTGGGCTTGTTTTTTTTTCTCCACCTGTTTAAACAGTTTGATTCTTATATGTTAGTAGGTATGAGTCTATCTTTTTTAAAAGAAAAAAAAGGCAGCATCATGTTCTGTTGTATGGACCATAATTTAATCACTTTCTTAAGCTAGGGCTGTTTTCAGTTTATTTGCTCTTACAAACAGGACTGCTGTAGGCATCCATATGTATACAGCTTTGCCAATGTGTAAATCGTTGGATAGACTCTTGGAAGAGAAACTACTGGGTCAAAGAGTATTCAAACTTTATATTTTGAAACAAACTGCCAAATCTTATTAGAAGCCTTCACAGTGGACATTTCCAACAGTGTAGGAAAGTCTGTTTCTGCACATCTTATGTAATACTTGGAATCAAATCTTTGAAAACAAATTTATAATTTTTAAAGTAATGCATGCAGTTTGTGACAGTTCTCACATCAAGTTTTTGAATTTCTTTTTCTTTTAGTCTAAAGAGTTTTTACATGTACAATAATTAAAAATCAAATATTTCACTAGGCTTATTTTTTAAAGAAAAACTCCTTGCCCCTACTCCTCTCCATGATCTAGGGGATGTAAATAATGTTTTGAAACCTTGCATCGTTATTCTGCCCTCAACACTTTTAGGATGATTTGGTTGGGCACAGAATTTCTAGAATGTTAATTAATCGTTTTCTTTGTGGATTTTAAAAAGTATTGCTCTGTTGCATCTAGCTTTGGATATTACTGCTCAAAAGTCCAAAGCTCTTTTGCCTTCTAATTTATTTATTCATCTAACAAATATTTATTGAACCTGTACTGTGTGTCAGGCACTGTTTTAAATGTTTGGGACACATCATTGAACCAGACAGATTCCCGTTTTCCAGGTGGTGAGGGGGGCTACAACAACAAACATAATAAATAAGTAAATTGTATAGCCTGATAGAAGGTCATCCATTTTACTGACAACAACAGAATAGAAATGGAGGAGGGGGAGGGAAGAGGAAGAGAGGTAGAATGGGCAAGGATTAGGAGGAGGGGTCAGTGGGCACAGTGCTGGGCACTGTTTTAAATAGAGTGAACAGGGTAGGCCTCATTGAGAAGGTAATATGCAAGCAAAGATTAGAAGAAGGTGAAAGAGTTAGTCATGTGGGTATCCAGGAGAAAAGTATTTTAAGGCAGAGGCCCAAAGGAGCAACCTAGCCTTATGGAACAAGGAGGCTAGTACAGTGAGTGAGGGAGAAAGAGGTAGGAGATAAAGTCAAAAGAGTAATGGGACACATCATCATATTGTGTAGGGCCTTATAGGCTGTTGTAGGATTTATCTGTTACCTGCACATGGGAGATTTTAATGGATTTTTTTGATTGCTGTGCTTGGAATCGGCGGGTGGGGTGGGAAACAAGGGTGGAAGCAAGGAGACTGGTTAGAAGGATATTGCAGTAATCCAGTTGAGAGATAATGAGGCATAGACTATATAATAGTAGTAGAGGTAGTGAGGAGTGGTTGGATTCTGGATATAGTTTTCAAGGAGGTACAGTAAGATTTCCTGGTGGTTTTAGATACAAGATGTGTAGAGAAGAATCAAGGATGACATGAAGGCTTGAAGGCTTTTGGACTGAGTATCGGGAAGCATGGAGTTTCCATCAAGTGAGGGGAAGGCTATTGGTTGAGTAGTCTGGGAGAAGGGTAAGGAGTTCAGTTTTGGCCACCCCGCTGTAGAATGTCTAGGAGGGTGTACACATCTGGGGTTTAAGACACATCTGGAGGGTTTTTGTTTATTAATCTGGGCTGGATATAAAAATCTTGAAGTCCGTGGCAGTATCAGTGGAATTTTAAAAATACAAGAGTGAATGAGATCACCAAAGTGAAGAAAAGTGGGCCATGGACAGCTCCCAAATTCAAGACTTTGGGGAGAAGAGCAGGAATCAATACCAGGCAGGAGCCAGTGATCTGATCAAATCTGTCAGATGTTGGTGACAGCTCAAAACTTAAAATTAAATACAAACAAAACTACAAAACCAGTAAAATTCAAATTATACTAATTATGAAAGTATTGAATACTGCCTGCTAAATTGAAGTCTTGAAACAACATGAGTTATGGAATTGACTATTATGCTGTAAGTTCCTTTCGAGTTGAGCACACCAAAATTATCCCATATGTTGTGGTCACCACATGATGCATTTTCTTACCAATGTGTAAGTGCTTCAGTGAAAACCATGATGTCATTTGGGCTTCACTTCACACAAATGCATCATTTATATATTAGGTCCCCCTCTGTATTTCTCTTTAGCCTCCCATAATTAGAGTACTGTATTACCAACTTGGAGCTAGTGTGACCATAAATGTAAATAGGAACATTCATTTACATGGCTAACAGGTGGATTCAGATGATTCAGAATGTGCTAATGCTGTTTTTTAGATTATTAAACACAGGAAAATAAAACAAATTTTTGTAGAGAAATGTGGCACCCACCCCGAGAACAGAATCTTAGTTTGAGGAAAATTAGAGTCTAAGTTAATTCGTGTGTTATATCCTCATTTGAAATAACTAAAATGATTTGGTTAGAATTTCAGATGTGATGCTTATGAAGACACAGATTATAACTCCTTCAAAGGAATATAATTTCTTTTGAATAAGGCTCCATGAATTTTTTAATATGGCATTTCCCCCTATAAATTCCATTATTTTTCTGCAATAGTAGTAAAGAGCTATCAATATCAGTGTATTGATATTAAGACTGGTGTGACTTTTTACCTCATTTCTTTAATTTCTTCATCTCAAGCAATGTGTTCTTTTCTGTTTAGCTTAGTATCACCAACTCTTCATAGGTTACTACCAATTTAGATATGCTTTAAATTTTTGTTCTCTGTATTTATGTGTGTATTTACTTATCATTATTTGTCAGGAAAAATGGGGAGATGAATGTTACAGTGCAGAACTGGGTACAAGATATTTTATGAGGAAGATTTGAAAAGCATAGCTTAACATCAAGATGGAGCAAAAGAGCAAAGATCTACTGGAATGTGTGAAATTTTACATCCTAAGAGAATATAAAACATAATCAGGGTAGTGAACAGTTGTATTCAAACTTGGACATGTAACTAAGTAAATAGTATTTGGCTGCTTTTATCTAGACACTGTGAGCTTTGGTTATGTCGCAGTAGTGACTGTGTTGTAATCATGACTGACATGGTTTCAGTAATTTCAAGTGAATTCCCCAAAATTCTATTTAGTGATATGTGGTAGGACATAAAAAAGTTGAGAGCGTATTTTTGACCCTCTTCCTGCTTCTTTTACTCTTTTACTCTTGTTTTTTTGGCCTCACCATGTGGCATGTGGGATCTTAGTTCCCCAACCAGGGACTGAACCCGCACCCCGTGCAGTGGAAGTGTGGAGTCTTAACCACTGGACCGCCAGGGAAGTCCCCTGCTTATATTTCTCTGCTCTTACCTCTCTTCTCGATTCTTTGCTTTGATTTAATGTCTAATGGTTTAATGACTGCTAGATTATACCAGTTTGATACAAAAAATTTCAAAAAGCAACTACTTGCTATGACTACAGTTTTAAAGAATTTAGGGGACTTTTTTTTTTTTTTTGGTCCATTTTTATAAACATTGAAGATCAGTTGGATGCTAAGTTGAATATTCTGTGCCAGAGTGAGAAGATTATACATACTTTTTTTTAGAGTTATTTGAAAGAAAATAAGATTCAGGAATGAAGCAGTCTGGCTCTGTTCTTATTACTTCTTAATTTTTCTGATCTTCAATTTCCTCATCTGCAAAATGGAGATACACCCTTCTTTATGAGTCTTAAATAAAGACTGTATATGAAGCTGCTGACATGAAGCCTTACAGGTTGGTAGATGCTCGGTTTGAAGCTTCTTTCATAGCAAACTCTGTTATCTTTATCATGTTTCCGACAGTCCCAAGTTGAGGTTATGAAAATGAACACTACGTTGAAACAACAGTTTTCAGTAAAATCCTGTATAATCTGGGTCTTTTTTTTTTTTTTTGTGGTACGCGGGCCTCTCACTGCTGTGGCCTCTCCCCTTGCAGAGCACAGGCTCCGGGCACGCAGGCTCAGCGGCCATGGCTCACGGGCCCAGCTGCTCCGCGGCATGTGGTATCTTCCCGGACCGGGGCATGAACCCGTGTCCCCTGCATCAGCAGGCGGACTCTCAACCACTGCGCCACCAGGGAAGCCCTAATCTGGGTCTTTTTAATTTAGTGATTCCTTGCAGGGTTCCTAGTATGGCTCTGTAAACATCACTGAGGGTGTTGTTAATAATATACCAAATGTTCCCACATACTTGATCTCAGTTAAAGTCCAAAAATCTTGTTGTTAGTTTTATTGTTTCACAAATGAGCAACTTGAGACCCAGGATATTGTAGTTTTGCCCAATATCAAAGTAATTAATATAGGTATATGCATAGGTATATTAAGGTAGGTTACCAGTGGTGCATTACTAAAAAAATGAAACTACTACCTAGGAATGAATGGGTTTATGGAACTGTGATGTCACAAACAAATGTTTTGAAAACTTAGAGAATTGGTATGAAAATATATTCAATTTTTTAGACTGTGTTTATGGTGATAAAATGATTTACTTCACCATATAGTGTTGTTATTATTTTTTAAAACAGACTTTATTTTTTTAGAGCAGTTTTAGATTCACAGCAGAAGTGAACAGAAGATACAGAGGTTTCTTGTATTCACCCTGCCCCATCATTATCACCCAAAGTCCATGGTTTACATTAATGGTTCTCTCTTAGTGCTATATATTATATGAGTTCTGACAAATGTATAATGATATGTACCCACAACTGTAGCATACAGGATAGTTTCACTGCCCTAAAAATCCTTTGTGATCCATCCACCTCTTCATCCCCTCCCTGCCCAGTCTCTGGCAAATACTGATCTTTTTACTGCCTCCATAGCTTTGCCTTTTCCAGCATGTCATATAGTTGGAATCATACAGTATGCAGCCTTTTCAGACTGCTTCTTTCACTTAGCAGTATATATTTGTTTGCTTCATATGTTTTTGTGGCTTGATAGCTCATTTTTTAAAATTTCTGAATTATATTCCATTGTATGAATGTATCACAGTTTACCTCTTCACTATAGGAAGACATCTTAGTTGCTGCCACGTCTTGGGAATTATGAATAAAGCTGCTGTAAACATCTATGTGCAGGTTATTGTGTGGACATAATTTCCCAGCTCCTTTGGGTAAATACCAGGGAGCATGATTGCTGGATCTTATGGTAAGAATACGTTTAGTTTTGAATAAACTGCCAAACTGTCTTCCAAGTGTCTGTACCATTTTGCATTTTCACCAGCAATGAATGAGAGTTCCCGTTGCTTCACATGCCCACCAGCATTTGCTGTTGTCATTGTTCTGGATTTTGCCATTCTAAAAGGTGTGTGGTGATACCTTATTTTTGTTTTAATTTGTATTTCCCTGATGACAAATGCCATGTGGAGCACCTTTTCATATGCTCCTTTGCCATCTGTATATCTGATGAGGTGAGGTGTCTGTTAAGGTCTTTTGCCCGTTTTTTAATTGGCATGTTCGCTTTCTTGTTGAGTTTTAAGAGTTCTGTGCTGTATTTTGGATAATATAGTCCTTTTTCAGATATGTCTTTTGCAAACATTTTCTCCCAATCTGTGGTTTGTCTTTGCATTCTCCTGACTGTTGCAGAGCAGACATTCTTACTTTAATCAAGTCCAGCTTATCAATTGATTCTTTCCTGGTTCATGCCTTTGGTGTTTCTGAAAAGTCATTGCCAAACCCAAGGTCATCTAGATCTTCTCCTGTGTTGTTACCTTCTAGGAGTTTTATAGTTTTGTATTTTACATTTAGATCTGTGATCCATTTGAGTTAATTTTTGTGAAAGGTGTAAGATTTGTGTCTAGATTCCTTTTTTTTTTTGCATGTGGATAATCAGCTGTTCCAGCACCAATTGTTGAAGACTGTCTTCTCTTCATTGTGTTGCCTTTTGCTCCTTTGTCAAAGATAAGCATAGTGTGTTGTAAAATAGTGTTATTTAAAGTGAAATTTAAATCTTAGTTGTGAATTCACTCTCTTTAATGTTATATCAAGTAACAGATATATTCTACCTTAGGGGTCATCAGGGATGAGTGAGTTGTGGTTGTATACATGCTATTTCTTTTATTTGGAATCTTTCATACTGTTGTACTTGATTTATTCATTCCTTCCAGAAATATTTGAGTACCTGGTCTGGGCTGGGTACTGTCCTAGGTGCTGGAGATAGAAGCGTGAGCAAAATAAACAAGGTCTATGCTGATGAAGTTTATATTGTAGTACAGAGCTCTTGAACCAAAAGATAGTGGTTCAGGGATCCTGGGAGTTCTCAAGACCCTTTGAGGGTCAAAACTTTTTTTCACAATAATGAGACATGAGAGTAAAGTGAGGTTCCCAGAGGCTACATGACATGTGGTATCTTCACAGATTAATTGCAGAAGCAGATATTAAATATCCAACAGTATTTTTTATTGCATCAGATATTAAAGAGATTTGCAAAAAATGTAAAACATAAACACTCTTCTCCCTATTATGGAAGATATTTTTCATAAACAGTTAACATGTAATAGATTTTTAATTGTTATGTAAAAAATGTGATGGTAATTTTAACATAAATATTTTTAAAGTTCTTGGCTTGAATTTCTAATATTATAAATATTAATACATACAAACCACATTGACAAAATGCTCTTTTGGGGTCCTCAATAATTTTTTAAAACTTTAAAGCAGTAAAGACAAATTTTTTTCTTAAATGGCCAGATAGGTTTAGCTTTAGGAGTCATAGGGTCAACTTTTTAACTCCACCCTTGAAAGCATTCACAGATAATATGTAAATGAATGGGCTTAACTATGTTCCAATAAAACTACTTACAAAAACAGGCAAGTGATCTGTAGCTGTAGTTTGCCAGTTATTGGTGTAAAGGGTTCCTGGTAACAAAAAAGTTTGAGAATTGCTGTTATCAGTGAAAAGCTGGTATTGTGGAGAGAGAGACGGGCAGAATACAGACAATAAGTAAGTTATTTAGTAAGAGAATTTCATATGGCAAGAGATAATATGAAGGCAGTAAGAAGGCTGATCTGGCCTTTAGAAATAAAGTGATCAGGAAAGGCCCCTCTAAGGAGCTGACTTAAGGTAACTCTTATTTTTTCAGGTTTTATCTCCCATCTTTTTTTTTTTTTTTTAATCTGTCCTGGCTACATTGGGATCTCTCTTGTGTTGGGAGGGAAAGCAAGACAGTTGAATCTTATTAAACTTAAATTCAGAAAAGGTTAATTTTTCAAGTTGAATTAGAAAATATCCAAAGCATATCTGCTTTGAAAGGATCTAGGAAATTATAACATATTGCCCAGATTAGAACATTGACCCACTTTATATGACATCTAGCAAGTTAACTTCTCTGTATCATTTTTCTCTTCTGAAAATGAGAGAGTTGGTTAAGATCTTTTCCAAGTCTAAAATTTTTCATAATGTCTGTTTGCCTAGGATGCCATTTGTCACCTCTTCTAAGTCCTCCTCGATAGATAGCTCCAACTTCCTTTTTTTTTTTTTTCTTAAAGTAGTTCTGTGATCTGAAATATTTACTTTATTTTGAAATCTATTTTCCTGCCTGTAATGCAGGGGATAAATGCTTAACCTGGACACTCATTGAGGACAATACCTGGTACATAAGTATGCTTATTAATAAATGTTTGGGGCAGCTGTTTTAGTGAGAATGGAGGAAAGTCCCTCCTCTGCCTCAGTATTTAACTTGCTGACCCTGGAACCATTTAGGTTATAGCAGTAAGAATGAAACCAACCAACAGTGAAGCTCCAATGAGGGACATGAAAACTTTAATAGCGGGGTTAAGGAAGTACAAGAGCAATGCAGTATGAATTTATGTGGCCATTCCAACTTCAGGGAAAGGAAGGGGAAGTAGCCATTCCTGCCATCAAACTCTCTGTTCCCTTGTTGAAAATTGAGGATCTACATAATTAAATTCTTTAGCATATCAAGAAATAGGTAACTTTAGCAAAACCAAATTTATGAATTAGAATTTAATGAGTTCTCTTGGAATGCAGTGCAAAACAAAGATTGGAATTATGAGAAAAAAATATATAAATGACTTGAAGATAGATCCAGGAGAGTCAGTATTGGAATTATGTGAAGAAAAGAACTGAGTAATGGTAAGAGTCGAAGGACAATTAGAAGAAAGGTCCACAAAGGTAAAAGACTTGAGTCTTGGGATTGAAAATACTCACCTCGTGTTTGGCAAGTGCTGATGGCATGTATCTAGATGTTTTGATGAAAATTTCTTCCAAAGATAAGAGTCTTAGAAGCTACCTGTCAGGGTAAAAAAGGTTACCTGCAAATGAATGAGAATAAAAATGACATTAGATTTTTCATCTACATAGTTACATGTCGGAAGACAGCAGAATTTATGTAGTTCTAGGGGTAAAGGGTGTGAACTAGAATTCTAAGCTTGTGCAAGAGCTTCAGATTGTTAAGACTGAGACTTAATTGCTTACATGCCCTTTCTGAAAACTTTTTTGAGGTACTATGGCCATACCAAAAAATGAATCATAATTAAGGATTCAAGGGGAAGAAAAAGATGGGTATTTGTCTTATGATATAGTTGCGAGAAATGAAATCAGAATGTTTGCAGTTAGGTTTAAATGATTGTTTTGACAGAAGTTTTGAAGTTTAGTACAGTTTTAATCCTGGCAGGTGGGAAAGGGAAAGTTTCACTCTTAGCACATTAAATGACCTGCCTTGTTTTGGGAGATGTTAATACTTTCATTCTTGATGTTAATGTAGATTCAATGTGAAATAAAAATAATAAGGATAATAGCTAGTAAAATAAAATTAGGATGTAGAATCATGCTTTCCAATAGGACTTTCTTCAGTGACAGGATATGGTGATACTATTTCGCATTCCCACCAGCAGAGTATGAGAGTTCCATCTCTTAGATGTGTCACAGGCATCTCACTTCTACTTTGCCATTTCATCCATTATTACAGTTTGGTATCTAGCCTAGTGCCTAATGGGTTCTGGTTAAGTATATGTTTTTTTTTTACCAGGTGTAGAAGCCTCAAAATACAGTGTTAGGCATTAAAAAGCAAATGTACTTTGCTTTACACATTTAAGTTATGGTTTGCATTTTCCTCTCCGTTTACTGTCATCACCTTTGTTCAGACTTCTGGTTTTACAGGTCTTCTATCAGGTCTTTTGTCCTGGGCTTTCCCCACTTCAGATCATCACTCTTACTGGACACATAACTCTGATTCTGTGGCTACAACGTCTTCTGAATTACTTCAGGAAAATAGAGCTTTTAGGAAAATACTTTGTATAATTTTTTTAAATTCCTATTACTTTGGTGCAGTTCTGGAAACTAAAAATAGATTGCTTAATTTTTTCTTGGCATTATGGTTTTATAACAAAGTTTGATTTTTAACTTTTGGCATTTTAAGCTGTTGAATTTTAAGGAGACTTGCCTTAGTTTTAATTTCATCTGAGGTAGACAAACCGTTAGGATGTGGACATCTTTGAGGGGGGCCATTATTTGCAGGCCGCAGTAACTTTAGTAAAAGGCAAGAAAGTGAAAAGCACAACATTGTTGTGTATTCATTTTAATCAGAGAAATTCTTCATCAGTCATTTATAATTTATAATAGGAAACAAAGTTTCCCCCATGAAATTGAGAATAAAAGTTGAAGGCTATTTACTTCTATCATAAGTTTGTGAATGTGGCAAAGCAATGATTAAATGCTCTGAAATTACTAAGGCAACATTAAAGGCTGATTCTAAAATGTTTTTATCTAAATTAAAATCTGTTTAAACTTTATACCAAACGGGGCCTGAGATGTAGGCTTTATTTTAGAAAGGGTAGGTAATAGTGCACTCTTGGTAAATTTTGGATTTTTGCTAACTTTAGATTCTATGGGCTTGTCTTAGTGTAATGTAGTTTTTGTGAAATTTTCCCTCGTAAAACCAGTTTAAGTAAATGTTTTACCTAGTGGAGAAATTCTGTATTGTGCTAAAAATTAGATAAATGGCAGTTGATCTTTGGTATACATTTTTGATAACCTTACAAGCTAAAGGCATCTTTTAGAGTATATATCTGGAACCCACAAGTTCTATGTCTCTAACTAATTGATGACCTCAGGCAAAACAAGTTAACTTTTGGAATTGTGTGAGTACTTACATATTTTGGAATATGTACCACCTATGATATATATAACTTACCCGTCTCCCTTAATCCAGACAAAAGCCATGCAAGGCTGGAAATATTGTCCCAGTTTTACAGCTGAGCGGGTGGTGAAGACTGGGTTTGAATCCAAGTGTAGATGGCTCCAGAACACTCACATTTTTACTGTCCTGACTCACTTGTTGCGAGGTTTGTCCATATATTAATGGCTTTCAGATAGTGTTGTAAGGATCTGTATAGGTCCTTTGGAAGTTTGGGAAAAAATTTTTCTTTGGCTTGAGAAATCTGTCATCCCTTTTATTTGTTTTACACATTTAGACTCTGTCTTAATTCTGTTTGGAAAGAGTTTTTCCTGCCTAAAACATTTGAAGTCTCCTGCTGTAGAAACCTGAGACTTAACTGTTGAATAGAATGAATATGTATTAGAAAATAAAACCCTAGGTAATAGTAATTTATATTTGTCAGTGAACAGACTATTTTCAATTATATTTCTATTCCTAATGATTTCCTAATATCAAAATGAGGTTGAGGTGACTGAACACACTATATAGGGTGGGTAAGTGATTAGAGTTAAGATTTTATGCTGAAAATGGGCAATCTACAATGTGCAGCATAGGGTTCACTCCCCACTACCAGATCTTGCTGCCTTTAAAGGCTGCCCTAAGCATGGGGTAATGACAGGTTAAACCTCTGAATGCCTGAGCTGACGCAATGCAAATCTGAGGCCCTGGACTTTATTGGGGCAAGGGTAATGCTTGTTTAAAAACAAAACAAGCTACTCTGTTTAATAAGGCCGTTTAAGATGGCTTTCCTAGAGTGGGAAGAGAATAAAATCTCAATTTGAAGGTTGAAGCAGGAGTTTAATATGGTTATGTGTGTTTACTAGTCTCACTGCGAAGTCTTCTCGAAGGGAGAAGGGGGAGTTTAAAACAAGGTGCGGTAAAAATGGGGAAGTGAGTTACAATTGAGGAAATAAGGTAGTTGACGCCCGATAAATAGTTATTGAACGAAGTAGGGAGAATGTTTTTACTGTATAAAAATCTAGCGTTCTCACGGTTAACCGGGAGAGTGTACTGCAGAGAAGAGTGCTTGTCTGGCCACGGATTTCCCATATATTCTGTGCAGATCTTGGGTTGAAACCAGCCGAAACCAACTGAAATTGCCGATATTTGACTGTTTGGGCCTACAGAAGCGGAGTGTTTCTACCTACTTGTAAGCTGGTGGAAATGCTGTGGCGTGTGCAGTGTCGCCAGGTTCGCGGCGATCTCGGGCTTATTCCGGCTGGGTGGCTGGTGGGAGTCTGCGCGCTGCTTGCTTTAGAACCGCCCTAGGCTGAGTGGGGTGGAGCCTTAATCCCCGCCCCCGTGCGCCGCCCCGCCCTTCGCCCTCAGAGGCAGCCGCCGCCCTGAGCACAGCACAGTCTGAAACTCTGCGTGGAGCGGGCTCTCCCAGCTGCGGGCCGGACTCTGCAGTAGTAGCACCGAGACCGCAACTCCTCGTCCGGTCGCTTCCACGCACCCTACAGTCTTGTCCTTCACCGAGCTGGCTGGAGCCTAGCCGATGAATTTGGGGAAGATAGACTTCCGAGACAGACAGACGAAGGTTTAGGGCCCAGCAGAGGACAGCTCGGCAATGGCTCCCATTTTTGGAGACGCAGGCGAATTTGAGCTCATGGGGAGGTGTGGTCGGCTCCTCTTGAGACAGGATGGGGGCTTCAATTCTCTGCCTCTGTAGCCAGTGCTTCTGAGGAGTATTGAATGCAGTGTATGGAGCAGGGCACGTGCCTTCCCTTCTTGAAAACTTGACCCGGGACATGTTTAGGAACAAAAGGTGTCCAGGACGGCCCTCTGTTGCAAGTCGTCTTTACTTCTGGGGGAAAGGCTATGAGCTGCCTGGCTTCTCATGACGGGGAAGCCTCCCTTACCTTTTCTGTACTCCTGGAGGGGCGTCTTGCTCACTTGTTTACCAGCATCTGGGACAAAGAAGAGAAAAGGTACTGCCATTAAGAGACTGGGTTGCTTAAACTGTGAAATGGGAAAGTTGTGTGAGCCAGTGGAATCTAAATGGATCAGGGAATGGCTGCACCATAATTGAGCTGGCAGTGATGTTTCCTTTGATCAGCTGTGTACTTTTCTCAATTTGAATCAAACTTCAGGTTATGTCATGACTCCTGCAGAGTTGTCCAGACACTTGAGTCCTTGGTTCCTACTGCAGGGCTGTGTGTGGGTTGGGGCTCTTTCTCTCTTTGAAGATGGAGCTGTGTTCCACCTTCCGAGCTTTGGGAAGTTTTAGTAGCTGCTATCCTGTAATACTTCCATTCACAAGAAATAGAAGCCACATTTTGCTTGTTTTCACACTTTGAATAGGAATGTAAGTTGTGCTTTCTACAATGTTGGAAAAATAATAATGTACACTGTAACATGAGCCTGAACTATTGATGATAAATGTATAGCTATTTGCTTGGTCAAGAAATTAAAACAATAATACTTTTCTTGCTTAATAGTTACATTATGTTGAATACAAACTGAGTTTACTGCCTCTCGACGTGTGACTAGCTGTTTTGGTTTAGTGATTTGAAAGGCATTGGTGGCTTAGATTATTTTGTGTCCAAGGAACCACTTCCCAGTTATTATGTTGCTCTCTTAAATGAGCAGCATAAAATGGACCATGAAATAAACATACAGGATATTTTGGCAATGCTGATAAGTCCATTGTTTTACTAGTGACCTAAAACAAAATGCATGGATCATCATATGCACAAAGAATCTCCTCAGGGGAAACTGGATTACAGCAGAGTTCCTTTATAGTGCTTTTGTTGGGCTGGAATACCGGGGTTATAGAGGGCTTCAGTGATGAGAGTTGATTCCTGTTGTCCTAAATCCATGTGATGAGCCACATTATGATAGAATTCTGTGGTACTTTTGTTTCCCCTTGTACTTTAGAATATACCTTTAGTGACAGTGGAATTGATGTGTTTTGGAGTTTTTTTGTTTTTCTTTCACTCTCAGTCCCTATTTAAGGTGTCTATCCTTGAGCAATCTATGAGTAATAGAAGCCAAATTGCATTTATGTGGTCACATTGATAACAGCATTATTTTTCAAAGTTAAATTCTTTCCAACAATAACAATTATAATTGAGAAAACATTAAATTTGAGGAGTTAAATTTTAATTTTGTAGAAATATGGCTTATGGTTATTGGGAGTATACTCTTAGGACATCAGTAGACTGATTTTTTCGTCACCCCCAAGAAAGCGGCCCACTATATCCTAGCAAAGGTAGATTTCTGGGAAAAGGTGGCTTGTTTTATCTTTCATTTAGCTTAACAAGTTAGTTAATATTGTTGATCATTTCTTCCAGATGGCATTTATTAAATAATGTTTATCACTGTACTGATGAATGCTTCAGCAACACTGGTGAACTCTAGGGTACAAGGAGTTCTTTACCTGTTGGCTCTATCCCTCACCCCCAATGTTGTGTGAGTCTCTCTGATGCTTTTTATCTTTATTCTTTATTTATCTTTTCCTGACTCTCCTTCTGCTTTGTAAATTATACCTGATTTATATTGTAGAATGGAAGTAGAGTAGAATGGTTTACTTTCTTTGAATACCAGACTCAAATCTTTTATTTGAGGATGGCCCTCCATTTCTCCTCCATACTTGCTCACTTTTGAAGGGGCCACAGATCAGTAGGAAACAAGGTTAATACCTAGCTGGTGTTAACATTCCATGGAGACGGATGATGGAATGGCAGTAGACCCTTCCCCTTGTAACCCCTTCCCTTTCCCAAATACACCTCTAGAGCAGATAACTGTTCACCATTAGGAGTTAATCAAAGTGCCCTGGTGGTCCTTTGGATCACGTATATAACTCACTGGAGCTATCAACAGCTGCCTTAAGAATGAGGAAGAAATAGAATGAGTAGGGCAGGTGAACACAGAGAGGGAGGAGGAATTCCAGTCAAAACTGATTGCATTGAACTTAAACTACTTGTACAGTGTTCCTTAGTTGTTTATGGTCCAGTTTCTATTTTAGCATTTATTCCATCCAAGGATGATTTTTTTTAACATTATTTTTAGAGAAAAGGAATTCTAAATGTGCTCTGGAACATTTTGAAAAGAGATTTTATCCAGTGTACAATGCACATGTTTCGCGTAATTTATGTTTTTTTAAACCGTTTTCCTTACAGTAAATTTTGCATGAAACTTAAGTATTTCTGGCATGTAAACATTATTTATATAAAACAAGTTATCGTTGTAATTATTTTTCTCCTGCCTCCTTTTATTTTTATTTATGTTTTTTATTACAGAAATGAGCCGTCAGACTGCAACAGCATTACCTACTGGAACCTCAAAGTGTACACCATCCCAGAGGGTACCTGCCCTGACTGGCACAACTGCGTCCAACAATGACTTGGCGAGTCTTTTTGAGTGTCCGGTCTGCTTTGACTATGTGTTACCACCCATTCTTCAGTGTCAGAGTGGCCATCTTGTTTGTAGCAACTGTCGCCCAAAGCTCACATGTTGTCCAACATGCCGGGGCCCGTTGGGATCCATTCGCAACTTGGCTATGGAGAAGGTGGCCAATTCAGTACTTTTCCCTTGTAAATATGCCTCTTCTGGATGTGAAATAACTCTGCCACACACAGAAAAAGCAGACCACGAAGAGCTCTGTGAGTTTAGGCCTTACTCCTGTCCGTGCCCCGGTGCTTCCTGTAAATGGCAAGGCTCTTTGGATGCTGTAATGCCGCACCTGATGCATCAGCATAAGTCTATTACGACCCTGCAGGGGGAGGACATAGTTTTCCTTGCCACGGACATTAATCTTCCCGGCGCTGTTGACTGGGTCATGATGCAGTCCTGTTTCGGCTTCCACTTCATGCTAGTCTTGGAGAAACAGGAAAAATACGATGGTCACCAGCAATTCTTTGCAATTGTACAGCTGATAGGAACACGCAAGCAAGCTGAAAATTTTGCTTATCGACTTGAGCTAAATGGTCATAGGCGGCGATTGACTTGGGAAGCCACTCCTCGATCTATTCATGAGGGAATTGCAACAGCCATTATGAATAGTGACTGCCTAGTCTTTGACACCAGCATTGCACAGCTTTTTGCAGAAAATGGCAATTTAGGCATCAATGTAACTATTTCCATGTGTTGAAATGGCAATCAAACATTTTCTGGCCAGTGTTTAAAACCGTTGCATTCAATTTCACAGAGAATAAGGCACCTGTCTGCCTACCAACCAGAAGCTTTTGGTAGGTGGAAGCTAGAAACAGGAAGGTAAATGAAAGGCTGTTAAATACAGGAAACAGTTGCATGTAGTAACACTAATATATTTAAAAATAAGTCAACAGTAAACCACTGAAAATAAAATATATATATATATATATATA